>NW_026894025.1:0-225256 GCF_032452875.1 Bos javanicus | reverse complement strand
TGACGTGATCAGTGCATGATCAGCCACGTGAGCAGTAGCATGATAGCCACGATCAGTGCATGATCAGTCACGTGATCAGTGCATGATCAGTCACGTGATCAGTGCATGATCAGTCACGTGATCAGTGCATGATCAATTACGTGATCAGTGCATGATCAGTCACGTGATCAGTACATGAAGCTACGTGATCATTGCATGATCAGCCATGTGAGCAGTGCATGATAGCCACGTGATCAGTGCATGATCAGTCCGTGATCAGTGTATGATCATCCGCGTGATCAGTGCATGATCAGTCATGATTGTGTGCATGATATAGACGTGATTGTGCATGATCAGTTTGCGGATCAGTGTATGATCAGCCACGTGATCAGTGCATGATAGCCAGTGATGAGTGCACGATATGTACATGACCAGCATGATCAGTCGTCGGATCAGTGCATGATCAGCCAAGAATAGCGATCAACGTGATCAGTATGATAGCCACGTGATCAGTGCATGATCAGTTACGCGGAGCAGTGTATGATCAGCCACGTGATCAGTGCATGATCAGACACGTGAACAGTGTATGATCAGCCACGTGATCAGTGCATGATATCCAAGTGATCAGTGCATGATCAGTCACGTGATCAGTGTATGATCAGCCACGTGAACAGTGCATGCTCAGTCACGTGATCTGGGCCTGCTGAGCTGCGTGATTACTGTCTGCTCATCTGCTTGACAATTGCCAGCTGAGCTGCACGATTCCTGCCTGTCATCTGCTTGACAATGATCAGCTGTGCTGCGTAATTCCTGCCTGCTCAGCTGCTTGATTATTGCCAGCTGAGCAGCATGATTCCTCACACCTGAGTTCCATGATTATTGCCTGCTGACTGTTTGATTCGTGCCTAATCAGCTCTTTGTTTAGTGTCCAGCATGCACATGATCAGTGTATGATAGCAAACATGATCAGTGCATGATCAGTCACATGATCAGCGCCATTAAGTCACGTGATCACTACATGATAGTCATGTGATCAGTCCATGCTCAGTCACGTATCAGTGCATGATCAGCCACGTGATCAGTGCATGATCAGTCACGTGATCAGTGTATGATCATCCACGTGATCAGTGCATGAGCAGTCATGTGATCAGTGCATGATATAGACGTGATCAGTGCATGATCAGTCACGTGATCAGTGCATGATAGCCACGTGATCAGTGCATGATCCGTCACCTGATGGGTGTATGATCAGTCACCTGACCGGTACATGGTAGCTACATGATCATTGCATGATCAGCCACGTGAGTAGTGCATGATAGCCACGTGATCAGTGCATGATCAGTCATGTGATCAGTGCATGATCAGTCACGTGATCAGTGCATGATCAGCCACGTGATCAGTGCATGATCAGCCACGTGATCAGTGCATGATAGCCACGTGATCAGTTCATGATCAGTCACGTGATCAGTGCATGATCAGTCACGTGATCGTGCGATCAGCTGCTGAACAGTGCATGATAGCCACGTGATCAGTGCATGATCAGTCACGTGATCAGTGCATGATCAGTCACTGACCAGTACATGGTAGCTACATGATCAGTGCATGATCAGCCACGTGATCAGTGCATGATATACGTGATCAGTGCATGATCAGTCACGTGATCAGTGCATCAGTCACGTGATCAGTGCATGATCAGTCACGTGATCAGTGCATGATCAGCCACGTGATCAGTGCATGATAGCCACGTGATCAGTGCATGATCAGTCACGTGATCAGTGCATGATCAGCCACGTGATCAGTGCATGATCAGCCACGTGATCAGTGCATGATCAGTGTGATCAGTGCATGATCAGTCACGTGACCAGTATATGGTCAGCTACGTGATCATTGCATGATCAGCCACATGATCAGTGCATGATAGCCACGTGATCAGTGCATGATCAGTCACGTGATCAGTGCATGATCAGTCACGTGCATCAGTGCATGATCAGTCACGTGATCAGTGCATGATCAGCCACGTGATCAGTGCATGATCAGTCACGTGATCAGTGCATGATCAGCACGTGATCAGTGCATGATCAGCCACGTGATCAGTGCATGATAGCCACGTGATCAGTGCATGATAGCCACGTGATCAGTGCATGATCAGCCACGTGATCAGTGCATGATCAGTCACGTGATACATGTGTGATCAGCCACGTGATCAGTGCATGATGAGCCACGTGATCAGTGCATGATCAATTACGTGATCAGTGCATGATCAGTCACGTGACCAGTACATGGTTGCTACGTGATCAGTGCATGATCAGCCTCGTGAGCAGTGCATGATAGCCACGTGATCAGTGCATGATCAGTCACGTGATCAGTACATGATCAGTCACGTGAACAGTGCATGATCATTTACGTGATCTGTGCATGATCAGTCACGTGACCAGTATGTGGTAGCCGTGATCATTCCATGACGAGCCACGTGAGCAGTGCATGATAGCCACGTGATGTGTGCATGATGAGTTACGTGAGCAGAGTATGATCAGCCACGTGATCAGTGCATGAGTGCCACGTGATCAGTGCATGATATGTCACGTGACAGTTGTGTGATCAGCCACGTGAACAGTGCATGTTCAGCCACGTGATCAGTCCATGATAGCCACGTGATCAGTGCATGATCAGTTACCTGAGCAGTGTATGATCAGCCACGTGATCAGTGCATGGTCAGACACGTGAACAGTGTATGATCAGCCACGTGATCAGTGCATGATATCCAAGTGATCAGTGCATGATCAATCACGTGATCAGTGTATGATCAGCCACGTGAACAGTGCATGCTCAGTCACGTGATCTGGGCCTGCTGAGCTGCGTGATTACTGTCTGCTCATCTGCTTGACAATTGCCAGCTGAGCTGCACGATTCCTGCCTGTCATCTGCTTGACAATTGCCAGCTGTGCTGCGTAATTCCTGCCTGCTCAGCTGCTTGATTATTGCCAGCTGAGCAGCATGATTCCTCACACCTGAGTTCCATGATTATTGCCTGCTGACTGTTTGATTCGTGCCTACTCAGCTCTTTGTTTATTGCCTCCAGAGGCACATGATCAGTGTATGATAGCAAACATGATCAGCGCATGATCAGTCACATGATCAGCGCCATTAAGTCACGTGATCACTACATGATAGTCATGTGATCAGTCCATGCTCAGTCACGGTATCAGTGCATGATCAGCCACGTGATCAGTGCATGATCTGTCACATGATTAGTGATCATCCACGTGATCAGTGCATGGGCAGTCATGTGATCAGTGCATGATAGACGTGATCAGTGCATGATCAGTCACGTGATCAGTGCATGATAGCCACGTGATCAGTGCATGATCAGTCACCTGATGGGTGTATGATCATTCACGTGACCTGTACATGGTAGCTACATGATCATTGCATGATCAGCCACGTGAGTAGTGCATGATAGCCACGTGATCAGTGCATGATCAGTCACGTGATCAGTGCATGATCAGTCACGTATCAGTGCATGATCAGCCACGTGATCAGTGCATGATCAGCCACGTGATCAGTGCATGATAGCCATGTGATCAGTGCATGATCAGTCACGTGATCAGTGCATGATCAGGCACGTGATCAGTGTATGATCAGCCACGTGATCAGTGCATGATAGCCACGTGATCAGTGCATGATCCGTCACCTGATCAGTGCATGATCAGTCACGTGATCAGTGCATGATAGCTACATGATCAGTGCATGATCAGCCACGTGATAGTGCATGATAGCCACGTGATCAGTGCATGATCAGTCACGTGATCAGTGCATGATCAGTCATGTGATCAGTGCATGATCAGCCACGTGATCAGTGCATGATCAGCCACGTGATCAGTGCATGATAGCCACGTGATCAGTGCATGATCAGTCACGTGATCAGTGCATGATCAGCCACGTGATCAGTGCATGATCAGCCACGTGATCAGTGCATGATCAGCCACGTGATCAGTGCATGATCAGTCACGTGAGCAGTGTGTCAGCTACGTGATCAGTGCATGATCAGCCACGTGATCAGTGCATGATAGCCACGTGATCAGTGCATGATCAGTCACGTGATCAGTGCATGATCAGTCACGTGATCAGTGCATGATAGTCACGTGATCAGTGCATGATCAACGTGATCAGTGCATGATCAGTCACGTGATCAGTGCATGGTAGCTACGTGATCATTGCATGATCAGCCACGTGATCAGTGCATGATAGCCACGTGATCAGTGCATGATAGCCACGTGATCAGTGCATGATAGCCACGCGGATTGCATGATCAGTCACGTGATACATGTGTGATCAGCCACGTGATCAGTGCATGATGAGCCACGTGATCAGTGCAGGATCAATTACGTGATCAGTGCATGATCAGTCACGACCAGTACATGGGCTACGTGATCGCATGATCAGCCACGTGAGCAGAGCATGATAGCCACGTGATCAGTGCATGATCAGTCACGTGATCAGCATGATCAGTCACGTGAACAGTGCATGATCATTTACGTGATCTGTGCATGATCAGTCACGTGACCAGTATATGGTAGCTGTGATCATTCCATGATCAGCCACGTGAGCAGTGCATGATAGCCACGTGATGTGTGCATGATGAGTCACGTGAGCAGAGTATGATCAGCCACGTGATCAGTGCATGAGTGCCACGTGATCAGTGCATGATATTTCACGTGACAGGTGTGTGATCAGCCACGTGAATAGTGCATGTTCAGCCACGTGATCAGTGCATGATAGCCACGTGATCAGTGCATGATCAGTTATGTGAGCAGTGTATGATCAGCCACGTGATCAGTGCATGCTCAGACACGTGAACAGTGTATGATCAGCCACGTGATCAGTGCATGATATCCAAGTGATCAGTGCATGATCATCACGTGATCAGTGTATGATCAGCCACGTGAACAGTGCATGCTCAGTCACGTGATCAGGGCCTGCTGAGCTGCGTGATTACTGTCTGCTCATCTGCTTGACAATTGCCAGCTGAGCTGCACGATTCCTGCATGTCATCTGCTTGACAATTGCCAGCTGTGCTGCGTAATTCCTGCCTGCTCAGCTGCTTGATTATTGCCAGCTGAGCAGCATGATTCCTCACAGCTGAGTTCCATGATTATTGCCTGCTGACTGTTTGATTCGTGCCTACTCAGCTCTTTGTTTATTGCCTCCATAGGCACATGATCAGTGTATGATAGCAAACATGATCAGTGCATGATCAGTCACATGATCAGCGCCATTAAGTCACGTGATCACTACATGATAGTCATGTGATCAGTCCATGCTCAGTCACGTATCAGTGCATGATCAGCCACGTGATCAGTGCATGATCAGCCACGTGATCAGTTCATGATCAGCCATGTGATCAGTTCATGATTTGTCACGTGATCAGTGCATGATCAGTCAGGTGATCAGTGCATGATCAGCCACGTGATCAGTGCATGATCAGTCATCTGATGGGTGTATGATCAGTCACGTGACCGGTACATGGTAGCTACATGAACATTGCATGATCAGCCACGTGAGTAGTGCATGATAGCCACGTGATCAGTGCATGATCAGTCACGTGATCAGTGCATGATCAGCCACGTGATCAGTGCATGATCAGTCACGTGATCAGTGCATGATCAGCCACGTGATCAGTGCATGATCAGCCACGTGATCAGTGCATGATCAGTCACGTGATCAGTGCATGATCAGTCACGTGATCAGTGCATGATCAGCCACGTGATCAGTGCATGATCAGCCACGTGATCAGTGCATGATCAATTACGTGATCAGTGCATGATCAGTCACGTGATCAGTATGGTAGCTACGTGATCAGTGCATGATCAGCCATGATCAGTGCATGATAGCCAGTGATCAGTGCATGATCAGTCACGTGATCAGTGCATGATCAGTCACGTGAACAGTGCATGATCAGTCACGTGATCAGTGCATGATCAATTACGTGATCAGTGCATGATCAGTCACGTGACAGTACATGATAGCTACGTGATCATTGCATGATCAGCCAGTCACGGAGCAGTGCATGATAGCCACGTGATCAGTGCATGATCTGTCACATGATCAGTGCATGATCATCCGGTGATCAGTGCATGGGCAGCGTGGATCAGTATGATGATAGACGTGATCAGTGCATGATCAGTCTTGATCAGTGTATGATCAGCCACGTGATCAGTGCATGATAGCCAGTTAATGAGTGCATGATCAGCCAGTGATCAGTGCATGATCAGTCACGTGATCAGTGCATGATCAGCCACGTAATAGTGCATGATAGCCACTGATCAGTGCATGATCAGCCACGTGATCAGTGCATGATCAGCGAGCAGTGCATGATCAGCCACGTGATCAGTGCATGATCAGACACGTGATCAGTGTATGATCAGCCACGTGATCAGTGCATGATAGCCACGTGATCAGTGCATGATCAGTTACGTGATCAGTGATGATCAGCCACGTGAACAGTGCATGCTCAGTCACGTGATCAGGGCCTGCTGAGCTGCGTGATTACAGTCTGCCATCTGCTTGGCAATTGCCAGCTGAGCTGCACGATTCCTGCCTGTCATCTGCTTGACAATTACCAGCTGTGCTGCGATTCCTGCCTGCTCAGCTGCTTGATCATTGCCAGCTGAGCAGCATGATTCCTCACACCTGAGTTCCATGATTATTGCCTGCTGACTGTTTGATTCATAGCCTACTCAGCTCTTTGATTATTGCCTCCAGAGGCACATGATCAGTGTATGATAGCAAACATGATCAGTGCATGATCAGTCACATGATCAGCGCATTAAGTCACGTGATCATACATGATAGTCATGTGATCAGTCCATGCTCAGTCACGGTATCAGTGCATGATCAGCCACGTGATCAGTGCATGATCAGTCACATGATCAGTGCATGATCAGCCACGTGATCAGTGTGATGGGCAGTCATGTGATCAGTGCATGATATAGACGTGATCAGTGCATGATCAGTCACGTGATCAGTGCATGATAGCCACGTGATCAGTGCATGATCAGTCACCTGATGGGTGTATGATCAGTCACGTGACCGTGCATGGTAGCTACATGATCATTGCATGATCAGCCACGTGAGTAGTGCATGATAGCCACGTGATCAGTGCATGATCAGTCACGTGATCAGTGCATGATCAGTCATGTGATCAGTGCATGACCAGCCACGTGATGTGTGCATGATCAGCCACGTGATCAGTGCATGATAGCCACGTGATCAGTGCATGATCAGTCACGTGATCAGTGCATGATCAGTCACGTGATCAGTGCATGATCAGCCACGTGATCAGTGCATGATCAGCCACATGATCAGTGCATGATCAATCACGTGATCAGTGCATGATCAGTCACGTGATCAGTGCATGATCAGCTAGGTGATCATTGCATGATCAGCCACATGAGCCTTGGTAATGATAGCACGTGATCAGTGCATGATCAGTCACGTGATCAGTGCATGATCACTCACGCATCAGTGCATGATAAGTCACGTGATCAGTGCATGATCAAGTACGCTATCAGTGCATGATCAGTCACGTGACCAGTACATGATAGCCACGTGATCATTGCATGATCAGCACGTGATCAGTGCATGATAGCCACGTGATCACTGCATGATAGCCACGTGATCAGTGCATGATCAGTCATGTGATACGTGTGTGATCAGCCACGTGATCAGTGCATGATATCACGTGATCAGTGCATGATAGCCACGTGATCAGTGCATGAGAGCCACGTGATCAGTGCATGATCAGTCACGTGATACATGTGTGATCAGCCACGTGATCAGTGCATGATGAGCCACGTGATCAGTGCAGGATCAGTTACGTGATCAGTGCATGATCAGTCACGTGACCAGTACATGGTTGCTACGTGATCGTTGCATGATCAGCCACGTGAGCAGTGCATGATAGCCACGTGATCAGTGCATGATCAGTCACGTGATCAGTGCATGATCAGTCACGTGATCAGTGCATGATCATTTACGTGATCTGTGCATGATCAGTCACGTGACCAGTATATGGTAGCTATGTGATCATTCCATGACAGCCACGTGAGCAGTGCATGATACGTGATGTGTGCATGATCAGTTACGTGAGCAGAGTATGATCAGCCACGTGATCAGTGCATGAGTGCCACGTGATCAGTGCATGATATGTCACGTGACAGTGTGTGATCAGCCACGTGAACAGTGCATGTTCAGCCACGTGATCAGTGCATGATAGCCACGTGATCAGTGCATGATCAGTTACGTGAGCAGTGTATGATCAGCCACGTGATCAGTGCATGGTCAGACACGTGAACAGTGTATGATCAGCCACGTGATCAGTGCATGATATCCAAGTGATCAGTGCATGATCATCACGTGATCAGTGTATGATCAGCCACGTGAACAGTGCATGCTCAGTCACGTGATCAGGGCCTGCTGAGCTGCGTGATTACTGTCTGCTCATCTGCTTGACAATTGCCAGCTGAGCTGCACGATTCCTGCCTGTCATCTGCTTGACAATTGCCAGCTGTGCTGCGTAATTCCTGCCTGCTCAGCTGCTTGATTATTGCCAGCTGAGCAGCATGATTCCTCACAGCTGAGTTCCATGATTATTGCCTGCTGACTGTATGATTCGTGCCTACTCAGCTCTTTGTTTATTGCCTCCAGAGGCACATGATCAGTGTATGATAGCAAACATGATCAGTGCATGATCAGTCACATGATCAGCGCCATTAAGTCACGTGATCACTACATGATAGTCATGTGATCAGTCCATGCTCAGTCACGGTATCAGTGCATGATCAGCCACGTGATCAGTGCATGATCAGCCAGGTGATCAGTTCATGATAGCACGTGATCAGTTCATGATTTGTCACGTGATCAGTGCATGATCAGGCACGTGATCAGTGTATGATCAGCCACGTGATCAGTGCATGATAGCCACGTGATCAGTGCATGATCAGTCACCTGATGGGTGTATGATCAGTCACTGACATGCATGGTAGCTACATGATCATTGCATGATCAGCCACGTGAGTAGTGCATGATAGCCACGTGATCAGTGCATGATCAGTCACGTGATCAGTGCATGATCAGTCATGTGATCAGTGCATGATCAGCACGTGATCAGTGCATGATCAGCCACGTGATCAGTGCATGATAGCCACGTGATCAGTGCATGATCAGTCACGTGATCAGTGCATGATCAGTCACGTGATCAGTGCATGATCAGCCACGTGATCAGTGCATGATCAGCCACGTGATCAGTGCATGATCAACGTGATCAGTGCATGATCAGTCACGTGACCAGTGTATATGGTAGCTACGTGATCAGTGCATGATCAGCCACGTGATCAGTGCATGATAGCCACGTGATCAGTGCATGATCATCACGTGATCAGTGCATGATCACCGTGATCAGTGCATGATCAGTCACGTGATCAGTGCATGATCAGCCACGTGATCAGTGCATGATCAGTCACGTGACCAGTGCATGATAGCTCGTGATCATTGCATGATCAGCCACGTGATCAGTGCATGATAGCCACGTGATCAGTGCATGATAGCCACGTGATCAGTGCATGATCAGTCATGTGATCGTGTGATCAGCCACGTGATCAGTGCATGATATCCACGTGATCAGTGCATGATAGCCACGTGATCAGTGCATGATCAGCCACGTGATCAGTGCATGATAGCCATGTGATCAGTGCATGATCAGTCACGTGATCAGTGCATGATCAGCCACGTGATCAGTGCATGATCAGCGTGATCAGTGCATGATCAGTCATCTGGGTGTATGATCAGTCACGTGACAGTACATGATAGCTACATGATCAGTGCATGATCAGCCACGTGATCAGTGCATGATAGCCACGTGATCAGTGCATGATAGTCACGTGATCAGTGCATGATCAGTCACGTATCAGTGCATGATCAGCCACGTGATCAGTGCATGATCAGCCACGTGATCAGTGCATGATCACGTGATCAGTGCATGATCAGTCACGTGATCAGTGCATGATCAGTCACGTGATCAGTGCATGATCAGTCACGTGATCAGTGCATGATCAGTCACGTGATCAGTGCATGATAGCCACGTGATCAGTGCATGAGCCACGTGATCAGTGCATGATCAGTCGTGATACATGTGTGATCAGCCACGTGATCAGTGCATGATGAGCCACGTGATCAGTGCAGGATCAATTACGTGATCAGTGCATGATCAGTCACGTGACCAGTACATGGTTGCTACGTGATCGTGCATGATCAGCCACGTGAGCAGTGCATGATAGCCACGTGATCAGTGCATGATCAGTCACGTGATCAGTGCATGATCAGTCACGTGAACAGTGCATGATCATTTACGTGATCAGTGCATGATCAGTCACGTGACCAGTATATGGTAGCTATGTGATCATTCCATGACGAGCCACGTGAGCAGTGCATGATAGCCACGTGATGTGTGCATGAGTTACGTGAGCAGAGTATGATCAGCCACGTGATCAGTGCATGAGTGCCACGTGATCAGTGCATGATATGTCACGTGACAGGTGTGTGATCAGCCACGTGAACAGTGCATGTTCAGCCACGTGATCAGTGCATGATAGCCACGTGATCAGTGCATGATCAGTTACGTGAGCAGTGTATGATCAGCCACGTGATCAGTGCATGGTCAGACACGTGAACAGTGTATGATCAGCCACGTGATCAGTGCATGATATCCAAGTGATCAGTGCATGATCATCACGTGATCAGTGTATGATCAGCCACGTGAACAGTGCATGCTCAGTCACGTGATCAGGGCCTGCTGAGCTGCGTGATTACTGTCTGCTCATCTGCTTGACAATTGCCAGCTGAGCTGCACGATTCCTGCCTGTCATCTGCTTGACAATTGCCAGCTGTGCTGCGTAATTCCTGCCTGCTCAGCTGCTTAATTATTGCCAGCTGAGCAGCATGATTCCTCACAGCTGAGTTCCATGATTATTGCCTGCTGACTGTTTGATTCGTGCCTACTCAGCTCTTTGTTTATTGCCTCCAGAGGCACATGATCAGTGTATGATAGCAAACATGATCAGTGCATGATCAGTCACATGATCAGAGCCATTAAGTCACGTGATCACTACATGATAGTCATGTGATCAGTCCATGCTCAGTCACGGTATCAGTGCATGATCAGCCACGTGATCAGTGCATGATCAGCCAGGTGATCAGTTCATGATAGCCATGTGATCAGTGCATGATTTGTCACGTGATCTGTGCATGACCAGGCAGGTGATCAGTGCATGATCAGCGTGATCAGTGCATGATCAGTCACTGATGGGTGTATGATCAGTCACCTGACCTGTACATGGTAGCTACATGATCATTGCATGATCAGCCACGTGAGTAGTGCATGATAGCCACGTGATCAGTGCATGATCAGCCACGTGATCAGTGCATGATCAGCCATGTGATCAGTGCATGATCAGTCACGTGATCAGTGCATGACAGCACGTGATCAGTGCATGATCAGTCACGTGATCAGTGCATGATCAGTCACGTGATCAGTGCATGATCAGCCACGTGATCAGTGCATGATCAGCCATGATCAGTGCATGATCAATTACGTGATCAGTGCATGATCAGTCACGTGATCAGTGCATGGTAGCTACGTGATCAGTGCATGATCAGCCATGATCAGTGCATGATAGCCACGTGATCAGTGCATGATCAGTCACGTGATCAGTGCATGATCAGTCACGTGATCAGTGCATGATCAGTCACGTGATCAGTGCATGATCAATTCGTGATCAGTGCATGATCAGTCACGTGACCAGTACATGGTAGCTACGTGATCATTGCATGATCAGCCACGTGAGCAGTGCATGATAGCCACGTGATCAGTGCATGATCAGTCATGATCAGTGTATGATCATCCACGTGATCAGTGCATGATCAGTCACGTGATCAGTGCATGATATAGACGTGATTAGTGCATGATCAGTCACGTGATCAGTGCATGATCAGCCACGTGATCAGTGCATGATAGCCAGTGAATGAGTGCATGATAGCCAGTGATCAGTGCATGATCAGTCACGTGATCAGTGCATGATCAGCCACGTAATCAGTGCATGATAGCCACTGATCAGTGCATGATCAGCCACGTGATCAGTGCATGATCAGCCACGTGATCAGTGCATGATCAGCCACGTGATCAGTGCATGATCAGACACGTGATCAGTGCATGATCAGCCACGTGATCAGTGCATGATAGCCACGTGATCAGTGCATGATCAGTCACGTGATCAGTGTATGATCAGCCACGTGATCAGTGCATGATAGCCACGTGATCAGTGCATGATCAGTCACGTGATCAGTGTATGATCAGCCACGTGAACAGTGCATGCTCAGTCACGTGATCTGGGCCTGCTGAGCTGCGTGATTACTGTCTGCTCATCTGCTTGACAATTGCCAGCTGAGCTGCATGATTCCTGCCTGTCATCTGCTTGACAATTGCCAGCTGTGCTGCGTAATTCCTGCCTGCTCAGCTGCTTGATTATTGCCAGCTGAGCAGCATGATTCCTCACACCTGAGTTCCATGATTATTGCCTGCTGACTGTTTGATTCGTGCCTACTCAGCTCTTTGTTTATTGCCTCCAGAGGCACATGATCAGTGTATGATAGCAAACATGATCAGCGCATGATCAGTCACATGATCAGCGCCATTAAGTCACGTGATCACTACATGATAGTCATGTGATCAGTCCATGCTCAGTCACGGTATCAGTGCATGATCAGCCACGTGATCAGTGCATGATCAGCCAGGTGATCAGTTCATGATAGCTATGTGATCAGTGCATGATTTGTCACGTGATCAGTGCATGACCAGGCACGTGATCAGTGCATGATCAGCCACGTGATCAGTGCATGATAGCCACGTGATCAGTGCATGATCAGTCACCTGATGGGTGTATGATCAGTCACGTGACCAGTACATGGTAGCTACATGATCATTGCATGATCAGCCACGTGAGTAGTGCATGATAGCCACGTGATCAGTGCATGATCAGTCACGTGATCAGTGCATGATCAGCACGTGATCAGTGCATGATCAGTCACGTGATCAGTGCATGATCAGCCACGTGATCAGTGCATGATCAGTCACGTGATCAGTGCATGATCATCCACGTGATCAGTGCATGATCAGTCACGTGATCAGTGCATGATATAGACGTGATCAGTGCATGATCAGTCACGTGATCAGTGCATGATAGCCACGTGATCAGTGCATGATCAGTCACGTGATCAGTGTATGATCAGTCACGTGATCCTGCATGGTAGCTACATGATCAGTGCATGATCAGCCACGTGAGTAGTGCATGATAGCCACGTGATCAGTGCATGATAGTCATGTGATCAGTGCATGATCAGTCACGTGATCAGTGCATGATCAGCCACGTGATCAGTGCATGATCAGCCACGTGATCAGTGCATGATAGCCACGTGATCAGTGCATGATCAGTCACGTGATCAGTGCATGATCAGCCACGTGATCAGTGCATGATCAGCCACGTGATCAGTGCATGATCAGTCACGTGATCAGTGCATGATCAGTCACGTGATCAGTACATGTAGCTACATGATCAGTGCATGATCAGCCACGTGATCAGTGCATGATAGCCACGTGATCAGTGCATGATCAGTCACGTGATCAGTGCATGATCAGTCACGTGATCAGTGCATGATCAGCCACGTGATCAGTGCATGATCAGCCACGTGATCAGTGCATGATAGCCACGTGATCAGTGCATGATCAGTCACGTGATCAGTGCATGATCAGTCACGTGATCAGTGCATGATCAGCCACGTGATCAGTGCATGATCAGTCACGTGATCAGTGCATGATCAGTCACGTGATCAGTGCATGATAAGTCACGTGATCAGTGCATGATCAATTACGTGATCAGTGCATGATCAGTCACGTGACCAGTACATGGTAGCTACGTGATCATTGCATGATCAGCCACGTGAGCAGTGCATGATAGCCACGTGATCAGTGCATGATCAGTCACATGATCAGTGTATGATCATCCAGGTGATCAGTGCATGGCAGTCATGTGATCAGTGCATGATATAGACGTGATCAGTGCATGATCAGTCGTGATCAGTGCATGATCAACCACGTGATCAGTGCATGATAGCCAGTGATCAGTGCATGATAGCCAGATGATCAGTGCATGATCAGTCACGTGATCAGTGCATGATCAGCCACGTGATCAGTGCATGATAGCCACGTGATCAGTGCATGATCAGCCACGTGATCAGTGCATGATCAGTTACGTGAGCAGTGTATGATCAGCCACGTGATCAGTGCATGGTCAGACACGTGAACAGTGTATGATCAGCCACGTGATCAGTGCATGATAGCCACGTGATCAGTGCATGATCAGTCACGTGATCAGTGTATGATCAGCCACGTGAACAGTGCATGCTCAGTCACGTGATCTGGGCCTGCTGAGCTGCGTGATTACTGTCTGCTCATCTGCTTGACAATTGCCAGCTGAGCTGCACGATTCCTGCCTGTCATCTGCTTGACAATTATCAGCTGTGCTGCGTAATTCCTGCCTGCTCAGCTGCTTGATTATTGCCAGCTGAGCAGCATGATTCCTCACACCTGAGTTCCATGATTATTGCCTGCTGACTGTTTGATTCGTGCCTACTCAGCTCTTTGTTTATTGCCTCCAGAGGCACATGATCAGTGTATGATAGCAAACATGATCAGCGCATGATCAGTCACATGATCAGCGCCATTAAGTCACGTGATCACTACATGATAGTCATGTGATCAGTCCATGCTCAGTCACGGTATCAGTGCATGATCAGCCACGTGATCAGTGCATGATCAGCCAGGTGATCAGTTCATGATAGCACGTGATCAGTGCATGATTGTCACGTGATCAGTGCATGACCAGGCAGGTGATCAGTGCATGATCAGCCACGTGATCAGTGCATGATAGCCACGTGATCAGTGCATGATCAGTCACCTGATGGGTGTATGATCAGTCACCTGACCAGTACATGGTAGCTACATGATCATTGCATGATCAGCCACGTGAGTAGTGCATGATAGCCACGTGATCAGTGCATGATCAGTCACGTGATCAGTGCATGATCAGTCACGTGAACAGTGCATGATAAGTCACCTGATCAGTGCATGATCAATCACGTGATCAGTGCATGATCAGTCACGTGATCAGTGCATGGTAGCTACGTGATCAGTGCATGATCAGCACGTGATCAGTGCATGATAGCCACGTGATCAGTGCATGATCAGTCACGTGATCAGTATGATCATCCACGTGATCAGTGCATGATCAGTCATGTGATCAGTGCATGATATAGACGTGATCAGTGCATGATCAGTCACGTGATCAGTGTATGATCAGCCACGTGATCAGTGCGATAGCCAGTTAATCAGTGCGATAGCCAGTGATCAGTGCATGATCAGTCACGTGATCAGTGCATGATCAGCCACGTGATCAGTGCATGATAGCCACTGATCAGTGCATGATCAGCCACGTGATCAGTGCATGATCAGTCACGTGATCAGTGCATGATCAGCCACGTGATCAGTGCATGATCAGACACGTGATCAGTGCATGATCAGCCACGTGATCAGTGCATGATAGCCACGTGATCAGTGCATGATCAGTCACGTGATCAGTGCATGATCAGCCACGTGATCAGTGCATGATCAGCCACGTGATCAGTGCATGATCAGTTACGTGATCAGTGTCATGATCAGCCACGTGATCAGTGCATGATAGCCACGTGATGTGTGCATGATCAGTTACGTGAGCAGTGTATGATCAGCCACGTGATCAGTGCATGAGTGCCACGTGATCAGTGCATGATATGTCACGTGACAGTGTGTGATCAGCCACGTGATCAGTGCATGTTCAGCCACGTGATCAGTGCATGATAGCCACGTGATCAGTGCATGATCAGTTACGTGAGCAGTGTATGATCAGCCACGTGATCAGTGCATGGTCAGACACGTGAACAGTGTATGATCAGCCACGTGATCAGTGCATGATATCCAAGTGATCAGTGCATGATCATCACGTGATCAGTGTATGATCAGCCACGTGAACAGTGCATGCTCAGTCACGTGATCAGGGCCTGCTGAGCTGCGTGATTACTGTCTGCTCATCTGCTTGACAATTGCCAGCTGAGCTGCACGATTCCTGCCTGTCATCTGCTTGACAATTGCCAGCTGTGCTGCGTAATTCCTGCCTGCTCAGCTGCTTGATTATTGCCAGCTGAGCAGCATGATTCCTCACAGCTGAGTTCCATGATTATTGCCTGCTGACTGTATGATTCGTGCCTACTCAGCTCTTTGTTTATTGCCTCCAGAGGCACATGATCAGTGTATGATAGCAAACATGATCAGTGCATGATCAGTCACATGATCAGTGCCATTAAGTCACGTGATCACTACATGATAGTCATGTGATCAGTCCATGCTCAGTCACGGTATCAGTGCATGATCAGCCACGTGATCAGTGCATGATCAGCCACGTGATCAGTGCATGATAGCCATGTGATCAGTGCATGATCAGTCCGTGATAGTGCATGATCAGGTAGGTGATCAGTGCATGATCAGCCACGTGATCAGTGCATGATCAGTCACTGATGGGTGTATGATCAGTCACGTGACCAGTACATGGTAGCTACATGATCATTGCATGATCAGCCACGTGAGTAGTGCATGATAGCCACGTGATCAGTGCATGATCAGCCACGTGATCAGTGCATGATCAGCATGTGATCAGTGCATGATCAGTCACGTGATCAGTGCATGATCAGCCACGTGATCAGTGCATGATCAGTCACGTGATCAGTGCATGATCAGTCACGTGATCAGTGCATGATCAGTCACGTGATCAGTGCATGATCAGCCACGTGATCAGTGCATGATCAGCCACGTGATCAGTGCATGATCAATCACGTGATCAGTGCATGATCAGTCACGTGACCAGTACATGGTAGCTACGTGATCATTGCATGATCAGCCACGTGATCAGTGCATGATAGCCACGTGATCAGTGCATGATCAGTCACGTGATCAGTGCATGATCATCACGTGATCAGTGCATGATAAGTCACCTGATCAGTGCATGATCAATTACGTGATCAGTGCATGATCAGTCACGTGACCAGTACATGGTAGCTACGTGATCATTGCATGATCAGCCACGTGAGCAGTGCATGATAGCCACGTGATCAGTGCATGATCAGTCATGATCAGTGTATGATCATCCGTGATCAGTGCATGATCAGTCACGTGATCAGTGCATGATATAGACGTGATCAGTGCATGATCAGTCGTGATCAGTGTATGATCAGCCACGTGATCAGTGCATGATAGCCAGTTGATGAGTGCATGATAGCCAGTGATCAGTGCATGATCAGTCACGTGATCAGTGTATGATCAGCCACGTAATCAGTGCATGATAGCCACGTGATCAGTGCATGATCAGCCACGTGATCAGTGCATGATCAGTTACGTGAGCAGTGTATGATCAGCCACGTGATCAGTGCATGGTCAGACACGTGAACAGTGTATGATCAGCCACGTGATCAGTGCATGATAGCCACGTGATCAGTGCATGATCAGTCACGTGATCAGTGTATGATCAGCCACGTGAACAGTGCATGCTCAGTCACGTGATCTGGGCCTGCTGAGCTGCGTGATTACTGTCTGCTCATCTGCTTGACAATTGCCAGCTGAGCTGCACGATTCCTGCCTGTCATCTGCTTGACAATTGCCAGCTGTGCTGCGTAATTCCTGCCTGCTCAGCTGCTTGATTATTGCCAGCTGAGCAGCATGATTCCTCACACCTGAGTTCCATGATTATTGCCTGCTGACTGTTTGATTCGTGCCTACTCAGCTCTTTGTTTATTGCCTCCAGAGGCACATGATCAGTGTATGATAGCAAACATGATCAGCGCATGATCAGTCACATGATCAGCGCCATTAAGTCACGTGATCACTACATGATAGTCATGTGATCAGTCCATGCTCAGTCACGGTATCAGTGCATGATCAGCCACGTGATCAGTGCATGATCAGCCACGTGATCAGTTCATGATAGCCATGTGATCAGTGCATGATTTGTCACGTGATCAGTGCATGACCAGGCAGGTGATCAGTGCATGATCAGCCACGTGATCAGTGCATGATAGCCACGTGATCAGTGCATGATCAGTCACCTGATGGGTGTATGATCAGTCACGTGACCAGTACATGGTAGCTACATGATCATTGCATGATCAGCCACGTGAGTAGTGCATGATAGCCACGTGATCAGTGCATGATCAGTCACGTGATCAGTGCATGATCAGTCACGTGAACAGTGCATGATAAGTCACGTGATCAGTGCATGATCAATTACGTGATCAGTGCATGATCACTCACGTGACCAGTACATGGTAGCTACGTGATCAGTGAATGAACAGCCACGTGATCAGTGCATGATAGCCACGTGATCAGTGCATGATCAGTCACATGATCAGTGTATGATCATCCACGTGATCAGTGCATGATCAGTCATGTGATCAGTGCATGATATAGACGTGATCAGTGCATGATCAGTCACGTGATCAGTGTATGATCAGCCACGTGATCAGTGCATGATAGCCAGTTAATGAGTGCATGATAGCCAGATGATCAGTGCATGATCAGTCACGTGATCAGTGCATGATCAGCCACGTGATCAGTGCATGATAGCCACTGATCAGTGCATGATCAGCCACGTGATCAGTGCATGATCAGTTACGTGATCAGTGCATGATCAGCCACGTGATCAGTGCATGATCAGTCACGTGATCAGTGCATGATCAGCCACGTGATCAGTGCATGATAGCCACGTGATCAGTGCATGATCAGTTACGTGAGCAGTGTATGATCAGCCACGTGATCAGTGCATGATAGCCACGTGATCAGTGCATGATCAGTCACGTGATCAGTGTATGATCAGCCACGTGAACAGTGCATGCTCAGTCACGTGATCTGGGCCTGCTGAGCTGCGTGATTACTGTCTGCTCATCTGCTTGACAATTGCCAGCTGAGCTGCATGATTCCTGCCTGTCATCTGCTTGACAATTGCCAGCTGTGCTGCGTAATTCCTGCCTGCTCAGCTGCTTGATTATTGCCAGCTGAGCAGCATGATTCCTCACACCTGAGTTCCATGATTATTGCCTGCTGACTGTTTGATTCGTGCCTACTCAGCTCTTTGTTTATTGCCTCCAGAGGCACATGATCAGTGTATGATAGCAAACATGATCAGCGCATGATCAGTCACATGATCAGCGCCATTAAGTCACGTGATCACTACATGATAGTCATGTGATCAGTCCATGCTCAGTCACGGTATCAGTGCATGATCAGCCACGTGATCAGTGCATGATCAGCCACGTGATCAGTTCATGATAGCCATGTGATCAGTGCATGATCAGTCACGTGATCAGTGCATGATCAGGCAGGTGATCAGTGTATGATCAGCCACGTGATCAGTGCATGATAGCCACGTGATCAGTGCATGATCATCACCTGATGGGTGTATGATCAGTCACGTGACTGGTACATGGTAGCTACATGATCATTGCATGATCAGCCACGTGAGTAGTGCATGATAGCCACGTGATCAGTGCATGATCAGTCACGTGATCAGTGCATGATCAGTCACGTGAACAGTGCATGATAGTCACGTGATCAGTGCATGATCAGCCACGTGATCAGTGCATGATCAGTCACGTGATCAGTGCATGATATACGTGATCAGTGCATGATCAGTCGTGATCAGTGCATGATAGCCACGTGATCAGTGCATGATCAGTCACGTGATCAGTGTATGATCAGTCACGTGATCAGTATGGTAGCTACATGATCAGTGCATGATCAGCCACGTGATAGTGCATGATAGCCACGTGATCAGTGCATGATAGTCATGTGATCAGTGCATGATCAGTCACGATCAGTGCATGATCATCCACGTGATCAGTGCATGATCAGCCACGTGATCAGTGCATGATAGCTATGTGATCAGTGCATGATCAGTCACGTGATCAGTGCATGATCAGTACGTGATCAGTGCATGATCAGCCACGTGATCAGTGCATGATCAGTCACGTGATCAGTGTATGATCAGTCACTGACCAGTACATGGTAGCTACATGATCATTGCATGATCAGCCACGTGATAGTGCATGATAGCCACGTGATCAGTGCATGATCAGTCACGTGATCAGTGCATGATCAGTCATGTGATCAGTGCATGATCAGCCACGTGATCAGTGCATGATCAGCCACGTGATCAGTGCATGATAGCCACGTGATCAGTGCATGATCAGTCACGTGATCAGTGCATGATCAGTCACGTGATCAGTGCATGATCAGCCACGTGATCAGTGCATGATCAGCCACGTGATCAGTGCATGATCAGTCACGTGATCAGTGCATGATCAGTCACGTGATCAGTGCATGATAGCTACGTGATCAGTGCATGATCAGCCACGTGATCAGTGCATGATCCACGTGATCAGTGCATGATCAGTCACGTGATCAGTGCATGATCAATTCGTGATCAGTGCATGATCAGTCACGTGATCAGTACATGGTAGCTACGTGATCATTGCATGATCAGCCACGTGAGCAGTGCATGATAGCCACGTGATCAGTGCATGATCAGTCACATGATCAGTGCATGATCATCCACGTGATCAGTGCATGGGCAGTCATGTGATCAGTGCATGATATAGACGTGATCAGTGCATGATCAGTCACGTGATCAGTGCATGATCAGCCACGTGATCAGTGCATGATAGCCAGTTGATGAGTGCATGATAGCCAGTGATCAGTGCATGATCAGTCACGTGATCAGTGCATGATCAGCCACGTGATCAGTGCATGATCAGCCACTGATCAGTGCATGATCAGCCACGTGATCAGTGCATGATCAGTTACGTGAGCAGTGTATGATCAGCCACGTGATCAGTGCATGGTCAGACACGTGAACAGTGTATGATCAGCCACGTGATCAGTGCATGATAGCCACGTGATCAGTGCATGATCAGTCACGTGATCAGTGTATGATCAGCCACGTGAACAGTGCATGCTCAGTCACGTGATCTGGGCCTGCTGAGCTGCGTGATTACTGTCTGCTCATCTGCTTGACAATTGCCAGCTGAGCTGCACGATTCCTGCCTGTCATCTGCTTGACAATTGCCAGCTGTGCTGCGTAATTCCTGCCTGCTCAGCTGCTTGATTATTGCCAGCTGAGCAGCATGATTCCTCACACCTGAGTTCCATGATTATTGCCTGCTGACTGTTTGATTCGTGCCTACTCAGCTCTTTGTTTATTGCCTCCAGAGGCACATGATCAGTGTATGATAGCAAACATGATCAGCGCATGATCAGTCACATGATCAGCGCCATTAAGTCACGTGATCACTACATGATAGTCATGTGATCAGTCCATGCTCAGTCACGGTATCAGTGCATGATCAGCCACGTGATCAGTGCATGATCAGCCACGTGATCAGTTCATGATAGCCACGTGATCAGTGCATGATCAGTCACGTGATCTGTGCATGACCAGGCAGGTGATCAGTGCATGATCAGCCACGTGATCAGTGCATGATAGCCACGTGATCAGTGCATGATCAGTCACCTGATGGGTGTATGATCAGTCACGTGACCAGTACATGGTAGCTACATGATCATTGCATGATCAGCCACGTGAGTAGTGCATGATAGCCACGTGATCAGTGCATGATCAGTCACGTGATCAGTGCATGATCAGTCACGTGATCAGTGCATGATAAGTCACGTGATCAGTGCATGATCAATTACGTGATCAGTGCATGATCAGTCACGTGATCAGTACATGGTAGCTACGTGATCATTGCATGATCAGCCACGTGATCAGTGCATGATAGCCACGTGATCAGTGCATGATCAGTCACATGATCAGTGCATGATCATCCAGTGATCAGTGCATGGGCAGTCATGTGATCAGTGCATGATATAGACGTGATCAGTGCATGATCAGTCACGTGATCAGTGCATGATCAGCCACGTGATCAGTGCATGATAGCCAGTGATCAGTGCATGATAGCCAGATGATCAGTGCATGATCAGTCACGTGATCAGTGCATGATCAGCCACGTGATCAGTGCATGATAGCCACTGATCAGTGCATGATCAGCCACGTGATCAGTGCATGATCAGTCACGTGATCAGTGCATGATCAGCCACGTGATCAGTGCATGATCAGACACGTGATCAGTGCATGATCAGCCACGTGATCAGTGCATGATAGCCACGTGATCAGTGCATGATCAGTTACGTGATCAGTGTATGATCAGCCACGTGATCAGTGCATGATAGCCACGTGATCAGTGCATGATCAGTCACGTGATCAGTGTATGATCAGCCACGTGAACAGTGCATGCTCAGTCACGTGATCTGGGCCTGCTGAGCTGCGTGATTACTGTCTGCTCATCTGCTTGACAATTGCCAGCTGAGCTGCACGATTCCTGCCTGTCATCTGCTTGACAATTGCCAGCTGTGCTGCGTAATTCCTGCCTGCTCAGCTGCTTGATTATTGCCAGCTGAGCAGCATGATTCCTCACACCTGAGTTCCATGATTATTGCCTGCTGACTGTTTGATTCGTGCCTACTCAGCTCTTTGTTTATTGCCTCCAGAGGCACATGATCAGTGTATGATAGCAAACATGATCAGCGCATGATCAGTCACATGATCAGCGCCATTAAGTCACGTGATCACTACATGATAGTCATGTGATCAGTCCATGCTCAGTCACGGTATCAGTGCATGATCAGCCACGTGATCAGTGCATGATCAGCCACGTGATCAGTTCATGATAGCCATGTGATCAGTGCATGATTTGTCACGTGATCTGTGCATGACCAGGCAGGTGATCAGTGTATGATCAGCCACGTGATCAGTGCATGATAGCCACGTGATCAGTGCATGATCAGTCACCTGATGGGTGTATGATCAGTCACGTGACCAGTACATGGTAGCTACATGATCATTGCATGATCAGCCACGTGAGTAGTGCATGATAGCCACGTGATCAGTGCATGATCAGTCACGTGATCAGTGCATGATCAGTCACGTGAACAGTGCATGATCAGTCACGTGATCAGTGCATGATCAGCCACGTGATCAGTGCATGATCAGTCACAGTGTATGATCATCCACGTGATCAGTGCATGATCAGTCACGTGATCAGTGCATGATATAGACGTGATCAGTGCATGATCAGTCACGTGATCAGTGCATGATAGCCACGTGATCAGTGCATGATCAGTCACGTGATCAGTGCATGATCAGTCACGTGACAGTACATGGTAGCTACATGATCATTGCATGATCAGCCACGTGAGTAGTGCATGATAGCCACGTGATCAGTGCATGATAGTCACGTGATCAGTGCATGATCAGTCATGGTGATCAGTGCATGATCATCCACGTGATCAGTGCATGATCAGCCACGTGATCAGTGCATGATAGCCACGTGATCAGTGCATGATCAGTCACGTGATCAGTGCATGATCAGGCACGTGATCAGTGCATGATCAGCCACGTGATCAGTGCATGATCAGTCACGTGATCAGTGCATGATCAGTCACTGACAGTACATGGTAGCTACATGATCATTGCATGATCAGCCACGTGATAGTGCATGATAGCCACGTGATCAGTGCATGATCAGTCACGTGATCAGTGCATGATCAGTCATGTGATCAGTGCATGATCAGGCACGTGATCAGTGTATGATCAGCCACGTGATCAGTGCATGATAGCCACGTGATCAGTGCATGATCAGTCACGTGATCAGTGCATGATCAGTCACGTGATCAGTGCATGATCAGCCACGTGATCAGTGCATGATCAGCCACATGATCAGTGCATGATCAATCACGTGATCAGTGCATGATCAGTCACGTGACAGTATATGGTAGCCACGTGATCATTGCATGATCAGCCACGTGATCAGTGCATGATAGCCACGTGATCAGTGCATGATCAGTCACGTGATCAGTGCATGATCAGTCACGTGATCAGTGCATGATCAGTCACGTGATCAGTGCATGATCAATTACGTGATCAGTGCATGATCAGTCACGTGACCAGTGCATGATAGCTACGTGATCATTGCATGATCAGCCACGTGATCAGTGCATGATAGCCACGTGATCAGTGCATGATAGCCACGTGATCAGTGCATGATAGCTACGTGATCAGTGCATGATAGCCACGTGATCAGTGCATGATCAGTCACGTGATACATGTGTGATCAGCCACGTGATCAGTGCATGATATCCACGTGATCAGTGCAGGATCGCCACGTGATCAGTGCATGATAGCCACGTGATCAGTGCATGATCAGTCACGTGATACATGTGTGATCAGCCACGTGATCAGTGCATGATGAGCCACGTGATCAGTGCAGGATCAATTACGTGATCAGTGCATGATCAGTCACGTGACCAGTACATGGTTGCTACGTGATCCTTGCATGATCAGCCACGTGAGCAGAGCATGATAGCCACGTGATCAGTGCATGATCAGTCACGTGATCAGTACATGATCAGTCACGTGAACAGTGCATGATCATTTACGTGATCTGTGCATGATCAGTCACGTGACCAGTATATGGTAGCTACGTGATCATTCCATGACGAGCCACGTGAGCAGTGCATGATAGCCACGTGATGTGTGCATGATGAGTTACGTGAGCAGAGTATGATCAGCCACGTGATCAGTGCATGAGTGCCACGTGATCAGTGCATGATATGTCACGTGACAGGTGTGTGATCAGCCACGTGATCAGTGCATGATAGCCACGTGATCAGTGCATGATCAGTTACGTGAGCAGTGTATGATCAGCCACGTGATCAGTGCATGGTCAGACACGTGAACAGTGTATGATCAGCCACGTGATCAGTGCATGATATCCAAGTGATCAGTGCATGATCATCACGTGATCAGTGTATGATCAGCCACGTGAACAGTGCATGCTCAGTCACGTGATCAGGGCCTGCTGAGCTGCGTGATTACTGTCTGCTCATCTGCTTGACAATTGCCAGCTGAGCTGCACGATTCCTGCCTGTCATCTGCTTGACAATTGCCAGCTGTGCTGCGTAATTCCTGCCTGCTCAGCTGCTTGATTATTGCCAGCTGAGCAGCATGATTCCTCACAGCTGAGTTCCATGATTATTGCCTGCTGACTGTATGATTCGTGCCTACTCAGCTCTTTGTTTATTGCCTCCAGAGGCACATGATCAGTGTATGATAGCAAACATGATCAGTGCATGATCAGTCACATGATCAGCGCCATTAAGTCACGTGATCACTACATGATAGTCATGTGATCAGTCCATGCTCAGTCACGGTATCAGTGCATGATCAGCCACGTGATCAGTGCATGATCAGCCACGTGATCAGTTCATGATAGCTATGTGATCAGTGCATGATTTGTCACGTGATCAGTGCATGACCAGGCAGGTGATCAGTGCATGATCAGTCACGTGATCAGTGCATGATCAGTCACGTGATCAGTGCATGATCAGTCACGTGATCAGTGCATGATCAGTCGTGATCAGTGCATGATCAGTCACGTGACCAGTATATGGTAGCTACGTGATCATTGCATGATCAGCCACGTGAGCAGTGCATGATAGCCACGTGATCAGTGCATGATCAGTCACGTGATCAGTGCATGATCACTCACGTGATCAGTGCATGATAAGTCACTGATCAGTGCATGATCAATTACGTGATCAGTGCATGATCACTCACGTGATCAGTACATGGTAGCTACGTGATCATTGCATGATCAGCCACGTGATCAGTGCATGATAGCCACGTGATCAGTGCATGATCAGTCACATGATCAGTGCATGATCATCCGGGTGATCAGTGCATGGGCAGTCATGTGATCAGTGCATGATATAGACGTGATCAGTGCATGATCAGTCACGTGATCAGTGTATGATCAACCACGTGATCAGTGCATGATAGCCAGTTAATGAGTGCATGATAGCCAGATGATCAGTGCATGATCAGTCACGTGATCAGTGCATGATCAGCCACGTGATCAGTGCATGATAGCCACTGATCAGTGCATGATCAGCCACGTGATCAGTGCATGATCAGTCACGTGATCAGTGCATGATCAGCCACGTGATCAGTGCATGATCAGCCACGTGATCAGTGCATGATCAGCCACGTGATCAGTGCATGATAGCCACGTGATCAGTGCATGATCAGTTACGTGATCAGTGTATGATCAGCCACGTGATCAGTGCATGATAGCCACGTGATCAGTGCATGATCAGTCACGTGATCAGTGTATGATCAGCCACGTGAACAGTGCATGCTCAGTCACGTGATCTGGGCCTGCTGAGCTGCGTGATTACTGTCTGCTCATCTGCTTGACAATTGCCAGCTGAGCTGCACGATTCCTGCCTGTCATCTGCTTGACAATTGCCAGCTGTGCTGCGTAATTCCTGCCTGCTCAGCTGCTTGATTATTGCCAGCTGAGCAGCATGATTCCTCACACCTGAGTTCCATGATTATTGCCTGCTGACTGTTTGATTCGTGCCTACTCAGCTCTTTGTTTATTGCCTCCAGAGGCACATGATCAGTGTATGATAGCAAACATGATCAGCGCATGATCAGTCACATGATCAGCGCCATTAAGTCACGTGATCACTACATGATAGTCATGTGATCAGTCCATGCTCAGTCACGGTATCAGTGCATGATCAGCCACGTGATCAGTGCATGATCAGCCAGGTGATCAGTTCATGATAGCTATGTGATCAGTTCATGATTTGTCACGTGATCAGTGCATGATCAGGCAGGTGATCAGTGCATGATCAGCCACGTGATCAGTGCATGATAGCCACGTGATCAGTGCATGATCAGTCACCTGATGGGTGTATGATCAGTCACGTGACCAGTACATGGTAGCTACATGATCATTGCATGATCAGCCACGTGAGTAGTGCATGATAGCCACGTGATCAGTGCATGATCAGTCACGTGATCAGTGCATGATCAGTCACGTGAACAGTGCATGATAAGTCACGTGATCAGTGCATGATCAATTACGTGATCAGTGCATGATCAGTCACGTGACCAGTACATGGTAGCTACGTGATCATTGCATGATCAGCCACGTGATCAGTGCATGATAGCCACGTGATCAGTGCATGATCAGTCACATGATCAGTGCATGATCATCCGGGTGATCAGTGCATGATCAGTCATGTGATCAGTGCATGATATAGACGTGATCAGTGCATGATCAGTCACGTGATCAGTGTATGATCAGCCACGTGATCAGTGCATGATAGCCAGTTAATGAGTGCATGATAGCCAGATGATCAGTGCATGATCAGTCACGTGATCAGTGCATGATCAGCCACGTGATCAGTGCATGATAGCCACTGATCAGTGCATGATCAGCCACGTGATCAGTGCATGATCAGTCACGTGATCAGTGTATGATCAGCCACGTGATCAGTGCATGATCAGCCACGTGATCAGTGCATGATCAGCCACGTGATCAGTGCATGATAGCCACGTGATCAGTGCATGATCAGTTACGTGAGCAGTGTATGATCAGCCACGTGATCAGTGCATGATAGCCACGTGATCAGTGCATGATCAGTCACGTGATCAGTGTATGATCAGCCACGTGAACAGTGCATGCTCAGTCACGTGATCTGGGCCTGCTGAGCTGCGTGATTACTGTCTGCTCATCTGCTTGACAATTGCCAGCTGAGCTGCATGATTCCTGCCTGTCATCTGCTTGACAATTATCAGCTGTGCTGCGTAATTCCTGCCTGCTCAGCTGCTTGATTATTGCCAGCTGAGCAGCATGATTCCTCACACCTGAGTTCCATGATTATTGCCTGCTGACTGTTTGATTCGTGCCTACTCAGCTCTTTGTTTATTGCCTCCAGAGGCACATGATCAGTGTATGATAGCAAACATGATCAGCGCATGATCAGTCACATGATCAGCGCCATTAAGTCACGTGATCACTACATGATAGTCATGTGATCAGTCCATGCTCAGTCACGGTATCAGTGCATGATCAGCCACGTGATCAGTGCATGATCAGCCACGTGATCAGTTCATGATAGCCACGTGATCAGTGCATGATTTGTCACGTGATCAGTGCATGACCAGGCAGGTGATCAGTGCATGATCAGCCACGTGATCAGTGCATGATAGCCACGTGATCAGTGCATGATCAGTCACCTGATGGGTGTATGATCAGTCACGTGACTGGTACATGGTAGCTACATGATCATTGCATGATCAGCCACGTGAGTAGTGCATGATAGCCACGTGATCAGTGCATGATCAGTCACGTGATCAGTGCATGATCATCACGTGAACAGTGCATAAGTCACGTGATCAGTGCATGATCAGCCACGTGATCAGTGCATGATCAGTCACGTGATCAGTGCATGATCATCCACGTGATCAGTGCATGATCAGTCATGTGATCAGTGCATGATATAGACGTGATCAGTGCATGATCAGTCACGTGATCAGTGCATGATAGCCACGTGATCAGTGCATGATCAGTCACGTGATCAGTGTATGATCAGTCACGTGATCAGTACATGGTAGCTACATGATCAGTGCATGATCAGCCACGTGAGTCAGTGCATGATAGCCACGTGATCAGTGCATGATCAGTCACGTGATCAGTGCATGATCAGTCACGTGATCAGTGCATGATCAGCCACGTGATCAGTGCATGATCAGCCACGTGATCAGTGCATGATAGCCACGTGATCAGTGCATGATCAGTCACGTGATCAGTGCATGATCAGCCACGTGATCAGTGCATGATCAGCCACGTGATCAGTGCATGATCAGTCACGTGATCAGTGCATGATCAGTCACTGATCAGTGCATGATAGCTACGATCAGTGCATGATCAGCCACGTGATCAGTGCATGATAGCCACGTGATCAGTGCATGATCAGTCACGTGATCAGTGCATGATCAGTCATGTGATCAGTGCATGATCAGGCACGTGATCAGTGCATGATCAGCCACGTGATCAGTGCATGATAGCCACGTGATCAGTGCATGATCAGTCACGTGATCAGTGCATGATCAGTCACGTGATCAGTGCATGATCAGCCACGTGATCAGTGCATGATCAGCCACGTGATCAGTGCATGATCAATTACGTGATCAGTGCATGATCAGTCACGTGACCAGTGCATGGTAGCTACGTGATCAGTGCATGATCAGCCACGTGATCAGTGCATGATAGCCACGTGATCAGTGCATGATCAGTCACGTGATCAGTGCATGATCAATTACGTGATCAGTGCATGATCAGTCACGTGACCAGTACATGGTAGCTACGTGATCATTGCATGATCAGCACGTGAGCAGTGCATGATAGCCACGTGATCAGTGCATGATCAGTCACATGATCAGTGCATGATCATCCACGTGATCAGTGCATGATCAGTCATGTGATCAGTGCATGATATAGACGTGATCAGTGCATGATCAGTCACGTGATCATGTATGATCAGCCACGTGATCAGTGCATGATAGCCAGTTGATCAGTGCATGATAGCCAGTGATCAGTGCATGATCAGTCACGTGATCAGTGTATGATCAGCCACGTGATCAGTGCATGATAGCCACTGATCAGTGCATGATCAGCCACGTGATCAGTGCATGATCAGTTACGTGAGCAGTGTATGATCAGCCACGTGATCAGTGCATGGTCAGACACGTGAACAGTGTATGATCAGCCACGTGATCAGTGCATGATAGCCACGTGATCAGTGCATGATCAGTCACGTGATCAGTGTATGATCAGCCACGTGAACAGTGCATGCTCAGTCACGTGATCAGGGCCTGCTGAGCTGCGTGATTACTGTCTGCTCATCTGCTTGACAATTGCCAGCTGAGCTGCACGATTCCTGCCTGTCATCTGCTTGACAATTGCCAGCTGTGCTGCGTAATTCCTGCCTGCTCAGCTGCTTGATTATTGCCAGCTGAGCAGCATGATTCCTCACACCTGAGTTCCATGATTATTGCCTGCTGACTGTTTGATTCGTGCCTACTCAGCTCTTTGTTTATTGCCTCCAGAGGCACATGATCAGTGTATGATAGCAAACATGATCAGCGCATGATCAGTCACATGATCAGCGCCATTAAGTCACGTGATCACTACATGATAGTCATGTGATCAGTCCATGCTCAGTCACGGTATCAGTGCATGATCAGCCACGTGATCAGTGCATGATCAGCCAGGTGATCAGTTCATGATAGCTATGTGATCAGTGCATGATTTGTCACGTGATCAGTGCATGACCAGGCAGGTGATCAGTGCATGATCAGCCACGTGATCAGTGCATGATAGCCACGTGATCAGTGCATGATCAGTCACCTGATGGGTGTATGATCAGTCACGTGACCAGTACATGGTAGCTACATGATCATTGCATGATCAGCCACGTGAGTAGTGCATGATAGCCACGTGATCAGTGCATGATCAGTCACGTGATCAGTGCATGATCAGTCACGTGATCAGTGCATGATAAGTCACGTGATCAGTGCATGATCAGCCACGTGATCAGTGCATGATCACCACGTGATCAGTGCATGGTAGCACGTGATCAGTGCATGATCAGCCACGTGATCAGTGCATGATAGCCACGTGATCAGTGCATGATCAGTCGCATGATCAGTGTATGATCATCCAGTGATCAGTGCATGGCAGTCATGTGATCAGTGCATGATATAGACGTGATCAGTGCATGATCAGTCACGTGATCAGTGTATGATCAGCCACGTGATCAGTGCATGATAGCCAGTTAATCAGTGCATGATAGCCAGATGATCAGTGCATGATCAGTCACGTGATCAGTGCATGATCAGCCACGTGATCAGTGCATGATAGCCACTGATCAGTGCATGATCAGCCACGTGATCAGTGCATGATCAGTCACGTGATCAGTGCATGATCAGCCACGTGATCAGTGCATGATCAGACACGTGATCAGTGCATGATCAGCCACGTGATCAGTGCATGATAGCCACGTGATCAGTGCATGATCAGTTACGTGATCAGTGTATGATCAGCCACGTGATCAGTGCATGATAGCCACGTGATCAGTGCATGATCAGTCACGTGATCAGTGTATGATCAGCCACGTGAACAGTGCATGCTCAGTCACGTGATCTGGGCCTGCTGAGCTGCGTGATTACCGTCTGCTCATCTGCTTGACAATTGCCAGCTGAGCTGCATGATTCCTGCCTGTCATCTGCTTGACAATTATCAGCTGTGCTGCGTAATTCCTGCCTGCTCAGCTGCTTGATTATTGCCAGCTGAGCAGCATGATTCCTCACACCTGAGTTCCATGATTATTGCCTGCTGACTGTTTGATTCGTGCCTACTCAGCTCTTTGTTTATTGCCTCCAGAGGCACATGATCAGTGTATGATAGCAAACATGATCAGCGCATGATCAGTCACATGATCAGCGCCATTAAGTCACGTGATCACTACATGATAGTCATGTGATCAGTCCATGCTCAGTCACGGTATCAGTGCATGATCAGCCACGTGATCAGTGCATGATCAGCCACGTGATCAGTGCATGATAGCTATGTGATCAGTGCATGATCAGTCACGTGATCAGTGCATGACCAGGCAGGTGATCAGTGCATGATCAGCCACGTGATCAGTGCATGATAGCCACGTGATCAGTGCATGATCAGTCACGTGATCAGTGCATGATCAGTCACGTGAACAGTGCATGATCAGTCACGTGATCAGTGCATGATCAGCCACGTGATCAGTGCATGATCAGTCACGTGATCAGTGCATGATCATCCACGTGATCAGTGCATGATCAGTCATGTGATCAGTGCATGATATAGACGTGATCAGTGCATGATCAGTCACGTGATCAGTGCATGATAGCCACGTGATCAGTGCATGATCAGTCACGTGATCAGTGCATGATCAGTCACGTGACCAGTGCATGGTAGCTACATGATCAGTGCATGATCAGCCACGTGATCAGTGCATGATAGCCACGTGATCAGTGCATGATAGTCATGTGATCAGTGCATGATCAGTCACGTATCAGTGCATGATCAGCCACGTGATCAGTGCATGATCAGCCACGTGATCAGTGCATGATAGCCACGTGATCAGTGCATGATCAGTCACGTGATCAGTGCATGATCAGTCACGTGATCAGTGCATGATCAGCCACGTGATCAGTGCATGATCAGTCACCTGATCAGTGCATGATCAGTCACTGACCAGTACATGGTAGCTACATGATCATTGCATGATCAGCCACGTGATAGTGCATGATAGCCACGTGATCAGTGCATGATCAGTCACGTGATCAGTGCATGATCAGTCATGTGATCAGTGCATGATCAGCACGTGATCAGTGCATGATCAGCCACGTGATCAGTGCATGATAGCCACGTGATCAGTGCATGATCAGTCACGTGATCAGTGCATGATCAGTCACGTGATCAGTGCATGATCAGCCACGTGATCAGTGCATGATCAGCCACGTGATCAGTGCATGATCAATTACGTGATCAGTGCATGATCAGTCACGTGACCAGTGCATGGTAGCCACGTGATCATTGCATGATCAGCCACGTGATCAGTGCATGATAGCCACGTGATCAGTGCATGATCAGTCACGTGATCAGTGCATGATCAGTCACGTGATCAGTGCATGATCAGTCACGTGATCAGTGCATGATCAATTACGTGATCAGTGCATGATCAGTCACGTGATCAGTGCATGATAGCTCGTGATCATTGCATGATCAGCCACGTGATCAGTGCATGATAGCCACGTGATCAGTGCATGATAGCCACGTGATCAGTGCATGATCAGCCACGTGATCAGTGCATGATAGCCACGTGATCAGTGCATGATCAGTCACGTGATACATGTGTGATCAGCCACGTGATCAGTGCATGATATCCACGTGATCAGTGCATGATAGCCACGTGATCAGTGCATGAGAGCCACGTGATCAGTGCATGATCAGTCACGTGATACATGTGTGATCAGCCACGTGATCAGTGCATGATGAGCCACGTGATCAGTGCAGGATCAATTACGTGATCAGTGCATGATCAGTCACGTGACCAGTACATGGTTGCTACGTGATCATTGCATGATCAGCCACGTGAGCAGAGCATGATAGCCACGTGATCAGTGCATGATCAGTCACGTGATCAGTACATGATCAGTCACGTGAACAGTGCATGATCATTTACGTGATCTGTGCATGATCAGTCACGTGACCAGTATATGGTAGCTATGTGATCATTCCATGACGAGCCACGTGAGCAGTGCATGATAGCCACGTGATGTGTGCATGATGAGTTACGTGAGCAGAGTATGATCAGCCACGTGATCAGTGCATGAGTGCCACGTGATCAGTGCATGATATGTCACGTGACAGGTGTGTGATCAGCCACGTGATCAGTGCATGATAGCCACGTGATCAGTGCATGATCAGTTACGTGAGCAGTGTATGATCAGCCACGTGATCAGTGCATGGTCAGACACGTGAACAGTGTATGATCAGCCACGTGATCAGTGCATGATATCCAAGTGATCAGTGCATGATCATCACGTGATCAGTGTATGATCAGCCACGTGAACAGTGCATGCTCAGTCACGTGATCAGGGCCTGCTGAGCTGCGTGATTACTGTCTGCTCATCTGCTTGACAATTGCCAGCTGAGCTGCACGATTCCTGCCTGTCATCTGCTTGACAATTGCCAGCTGTGCTGCGTAATTCCTGCCTGCTCAGCTGCTTGATTATTGCCAGCTGAGCAGCATGATTCCTCACAGCTGAGTTCCATGATTATTGCCTGCTGACTGTATGATTCGTGCCTACTCAGCTCTTTGTTTATTGCCTCCAGAGGCACATGATCAGTGTATGATAGCAAACATGATCAGTGCATGATCAGTCACATGATCAGCGCCATTAAGTCACGTGATCACTACATGATAGTCATGTGATCAGTCCATGCTCAGTCACGGTATCAGTGCATGATCAGCCACGTGATCAGTGCATGATCAGCCAGGTGATCAGTTCATGATAGCTATGTGATCAGTGCATGATTTGTCACGTGATCAGTGCATGACAGGCAGGTGATCAGTGCATGATCAGTCACGTGATCAGTGCATGATCAGTCACGTGATCAGTGCATGATCAGTCACGTGATCAGTGCATGATCAGCCACGTGATCAGTGCATGATCAGCCACGTGATCAGTGCATGATCAGTCACGTGATCAGTGCATGATCAGTCACGTGACCAGTACATGGTAGCTACGTGATCATTGCATGATCAGCCACGTGAGCAGTGCATGATAGCCACGTGATCAGTGCATGATCAGTCACGTGATCAGTGCATGATCAGTCACGTGATCAGTGCATGATAAGTCACTGATCAGTGCATGATCAATTACGTGATCAGTGCATGATCAGTCACGTGACCAGTACATGGTAGCTACGTGATCATTGCATGATCAGCCACGTGATCAGTGCATGATAGCCACGTGATCAGTGCATGATCAGTCACATGATCAGTGTATGATCATCCGGTGATCAGTGCATGATCAGTCATGTGATCAGTGCATGATATAGACGTGATCAGTGCATGATCAGTCACGTGATCAGTGCATGATCAGCCACGTGATCAGTGCATGATAGCCAGTTAATGAGTGCATGATAGCCAGATGATCAGTGCATGATCAGTCACGTGATCAGTGCATGATCAGCCACGTGATCAGTGCATGATAGCCACTGATCAGTGCATGATCAGCCACGTGATCAGTGCATGATCAGTTACGTGATCAGTGCATGATCAGCCACGTGATCAGTGCATGATCAGCCACGTGATCAGTGCATGATCAGCCACGTGATCAGTGCATGATAGCCACGTGATCAGTGCATGATCAGACACGTGATCAGTGTATGATCAGCCACGTGATCAGTGCATGATAGCCACGTGATCAGTGCATGATCAGTCACGTGATCAGTGTATGATCAGCCACGTGAACAGTGCATGCTCAGTCACGTGATCTGGGCCTGCTGAGCTGCGTGATTACTGTCTGCTCATCTGCTTGACAATTGCCAGCTGAGCTGCACGATTCCTGCCTGTCATCTGCTTGACAATTATCAGCTGTGCTGCGTAATTCCTGCCTGCTCAGCTGCTTGATTATTGCCAGCTGAGCAGCATGATTCCTCACACCTGAGTTCCATGATTATTGCCTGCTGACTGTTTGATTCGTGCCTACTCAGCTCTTTGTTTATTGCCTCCAGAGGCACATGATCAGTGTATGATAGCAAACATGATCAGCGCATGATCAGTCACATGATCAGCGCCATTAAGTCACGTGATCACTACATGATAGTCATGTGATCAGTCCATGCTCAGTCACGGTATCAGTGCATGATCAGCCACGTGATCAGTGCATGATCAGCCACGTGATCAGTTCATGATAGCCACGTGATCAGTGCATGATCAGTCACGTGATCAGTGCATGATCAGGCAGGTGATCAGTGCATGATCAGCCACGTGATCAGTGCATGATAGCCACGTGATCAGTGCATGATCAGTCACCTGATGGGTGTATGATCAGTCACGTGACCAGTACATGGTAGCTACATGATCATTGCATGATCAGCCACGTGAGTAGTGCATGATAGCCACGTGATCAGTGCATGATCAGTCACGTGATCAGTGCATGATCAGTCACGTGAACAGTGCATGATAAGTCACGTGATCAGTGCATGATCAATTACGTGATCAGTGCATGATCAGTCACGTGATCAGTACATGGTAGCTACGTGATCAGTGCATGATCAGCCACGTGATCAGTGCATGATAGCCACGTGATCAGTGCATGATCAGTCACATGATCAGTGTATGATCATCCACGTGATCAGTGCATGATCAGTCATGTGATCAGTGCATGATATAGACGTGATCAGTGCATGATCAGTCACGTGATCAGTGCATGATCAGCCACGTGATCAGTGCATGATAGCCAGTTAATGAGTGCATGATAGCCAGATGATCAGTGCATGATCAGTCACGTGATCAGTGCATGATCAGCCACGTGATCAGTGCATGATAGCCACTGATCAGTGCATGATCAGCCACGTGATCAGTGCATGATCAGTCACGTGATCAGTGCATGATCAGCCACGTGATCAGTGCATGATCAGCCACGTGATCAGTGCATGATCAGCCACGTGATCAGTGCATGATAGCCACGTGATCAGTGCATGATCAGTTACGTGAGCAGTGTATGATCAGCCACGTGATCAGTGCATGATAGCCACGTGATCAGTGCATGATCAGTCACGTGATCAGTGTATGATCAGCCACGTGAACAGTGCATGCTCAGTCACGTGATCTGGGCCTGCTGAGCTGCGTGATTACTGTCTGCTCATCTGCTTGACAATTGCCAGCTGAGCTGCACGATTCCTGCCTGTCATCTGCTTGACAATTATCAGCTGTGCTGCGTAATTCCTGCCTGCTCAGCTGCTTGATTATTGCCAGCTGAGCAGCATGATTCCTCACAGCTGAGTTCCATGATTATTGCCTGCTGACTGTTTGATTCGTGCCTACTCAGCTCTTTGTTTATTGCCTCCAGAGGCACATGATCAGTGTATGATAGCAAACATGATCAGCGCATGATCAGTCACATGATCAGCGCCATTAAGTCACGTGATCACTACATGATAGTCATGTGATCAGTCCATGCTCAGTCACGGTATCAGTGCATGATCAGCCACGTGATCAGTGCATGATCAGCCACGTGATCAGTGCATGATAGCCACGTGATCAGTGCATGATCAGTCACGTGATCAGTGCATGATCAGGCAGGTGATCAGTGCATGATCAGCCACGTGATCAGTGCATGATAGCCACGTGATCAGTGCATGATCAGTCACCTGATGGGTGTATGATCAGTCACGTGACCAGTACATGGTAGCTACATGATCATTGCATGATCAGCCACGTGAGTAGTGCATGATAGCCACGTGATCAGTGCATGATCAGTCACGTGATCAGTGCATGATCAGTCACGTGAACAGTGCATGATAAGTCACGTGATCAGTGCATGATCAGCCACGTGATCAGTGCATGATCAGTCACGTGATCAGTGCATGATAGCTACGTGATCAGTGCATGATCAGCCACGTGATCAGTGCATGATAGCCACGTGATCAGTGCATGATCAGCCACGTGATCAGTGCATGATAGCCACGTGATCAGTGCATGATCAGTCACGTGATCAGTGCATGATCAGTCACGTGATCAGTGCATGATCAGCCACGTGATCAGTGCATGATAGCCACGTGATCAGTGCATGATCAGTCACGTGATCAGTGCATGATCAGTCACGTGACCAGTACATGGTAGCTACGTGATCAGTGCATGATCAGCCACGTGATCAGTGCATGATAGCCACGTGATCAGTGCATGATCAGTCACGTGATCAGTGCATGATCAGTCACGTGATCAGTGCATGATCAGTCACGTGATCAGTGCATGATCAGCCACGTGATCAGTGCATGATCAGTCACGTGATCAGTGCATGATCATCCACGTGATCAGTGCATGATCAGTCACGTGATCAGTGCATGATATAGACGTGATCAGTGCATGATCAGTCACGTGATCAGTGCATGATAGCCACGTGATCAGTGCATGATCAGTCACGTGATCAGTGTATGATCAGTCACGTGACCAGTACATGGTAGCTACATGATCAGTGCATGATCAGCCACGTGATCAGTGCATGATAGCCACGTGATCAGTGCATGATCAGTCATGTGATCAGTGCATGATCAGTCACGTGATCAGTGCATGATCAGCCACGTGATCAGTGCATGATCAGCCACGTGATCAGTGCATGATAGCTACGTGATCAGTTCATGATTTGTCACGTGATCAGTGCATGATCAGGCACGTGATCAGTGCATGATCAGCCACGTGATCAGTGCATGATAGCCACGTGATCAGTGCATGATCAGTCACCTGATCAGTGTATGATCAGTCACTGACCAGTACATGGTAGCTACATGATCATTGCATGATCAGCCACGTGATAGTGCATGATAGCCACGTGATCAGTGCATGATCAGTCATGTGATCAGTGCATGATCAGTCACGTGATCAGTGCATGATCAGCCACGTGATCAGTGCATGATAGCCACGTGATCAGTGCATGATCAGTCACGTGATCAGTGCATGATCAGTCACGTGATCAGTGCATGATCAGCCACGTGATCAGTGCATGATCAGCCACGTGATCAGTGCATGATCAGTACGTGATCAGTGCATGATCAGTCACGTGATCAGTGCATGGTAGCTACGTGATCAGTGCATGATCAGCCACGTGATCAGTGCATGATAGCCACGTGATCAGTGCATGATCAGTCACGTGATCAGTGCATGATCACTCACGTGATCAGTGCATGATAAGTCACGTGATCAGTGCATGATCAATCACGTGATCAGTGCATGATCAGTCACGTGATCAGTACATGGTAGCTACGTGATCATTGCATGATCAGCCACGTGATCAGTGCATGATAGCCACGTGATCAGTGCATGATAGCCACGTGATCAGTGCATGATCAGTCACGTGATCAGTGTGTGATCAGCCACGTGATCAGTGCATGATATCCACGTGATCAGTGCATGATAGCCACGTGATCAGTGCATGATCAGTCACGTGATACATGTGTGATCAGCCACGTGATCAGTGCATGATGAGCCACGTGATCAGTGCAGGATCAATTACGTGATCAGTGCATGATCAGTCACGTGACCAGTACATGGTTGCTACGTGATCGTTGCATGATCAGCCACGTGAGCAGAGCATGATAGCCACGTGATCAGTGCATGATCAGTCACGTGATCAGTACATGATCAGTCACGTGAACAGTGCATGATCATTTACGTGATCTGTGCATGATCAGTCACGTGACCAGTATATGGTAGCTATGTGATCATTCCATGACGAGCCACGTGAGCAGTGCATGATAGCCACGTGATGTGTGCATGATGAGTTACGTGAGCAGAGTATGATCAGCCACGTGATCAGTGCATGAGTGCCACGTGATCAGTGCATGATATGTCACGTGACAGGTGTGTGATCAGCCACGTGAACAGTGCATGTTCAGCCACGTGATCAGTGCATGATAGCCACGTGATCAGTGCATGATCAGTTACGTGAGCAGTGTATGATCAGCCACGTGATCAGTGCATGGTCAGACACGTGAACAGTGTATGATCAGCCACGTGATCAGTGCATGATATCCAAGTGATCAGTGCATGATCATCACGTGATCAGTGTATGATCAGCCACGTGAACAGTGCATGCTCAGTCACGTGATCAGGGCCTGCTGAGCTGCGTGATTACTGTCTGCTCATCTGCTTGACAATTGCCAGCTGAGCTGCACGATTCCTGCCTGTCATCTGCTTGACAATTGCCAGCTGTGCTGCGTAATTCCTGCCTGCTCAGCTGCTTGATTATTGCCAGCTGAGCAGCATGATTCCTCACAGCTGAGTTCCATGATTATTGCCTGCTGACTGTTTGATTCGTGCCTACTCAGCTCTTTGTTTATTGCCTCCAGAGGCACATGATCAGTGTATGATAGCAAACATGATCAGTGCATGATCAGTCACATGATCAGCGCCATTAAGTCACGTGATCACTACATGATAGTCATGTGATCAGTCCATGCTCAGTCACGGTATCAGTGCATGATCAGCCACGTGATCAGTGCATGATCAGCCACGTGATCAGTTCATGATAGCCATGTGATCAGTGCATGATCAGTCACGTGATCAGTGCATGATCAGGCAGGTGATCAGTGCATGATCAGTCACGTGATCAGTGCATGATCAGTCACGTGATCAGTGCATGATCAGCCACGTGATCAGTGCATGATCAGCCACGTGATCAGTGCATGATCAATCACGTGATCAGTGCATGATCAGTCACGTGACCAGTACATGGTAGCTACGTGATCATTGCATGATCAGCCACGTGATCAGTGCATGATAGCCACGTGATCAGTGCATGATCAGTCACGTGATCAGTGCATGATCAGTCACGTGATCAGTGCATGATAAGTCACGTGATCAGTGCATGATCAATTACGTGATCAGTGCATGATCAGTCACGTGACCAGTACATGGTAGCTACGTGATCATTGCATGATCAGCCACGTGATCAGTGCATGATAGCCACGTGATCAGTGCATGATCAGTCACATGATCAGTGCATGATCATCCGGGTGATCAGTGCATGATCAGTCATGTGATCAGTGCATGATATAGACGTGATCAGTGCATGATCAGTCACGTGATCAGTGCATGATCAGCCACGTGATCAGTGCATGATGCCAGTTAATGAGTGCATGATAGCCAGTGATCAGTGCATGATCAGTCACGTGATCAGTGCATGATCAGCCACGTGATCAGTGCATGATAGCCACTGATCAGTGCATGATCAGCCACGTGATCAGTGCATGATCAGTTACGTGAGCAGTGTATGATCAGCCACGTGATCAGTGCATGGTCAGACACGTGAACAGTGTATGATCAGCCACGTGATCAGTGCATGATAGCCACGTGATCAGTGCATGATCAGTCACGTGATCAGTGTATGATCAGCCACGTGAACAGTGCATGCTCAGTCACGTGATCTGGGCCTGCTGAGCTGCGTGATTACTGTCTGCTCATCTGCTTGACAATTGCCAGCTGAGCTGCACGATTCCTGCCTGTCATCTGCTTGACAATTATCAGCTGTGCTGCGTAATTCCTGCCTGCTCAGCTGCTTGATTATTGCCAGCTGAGCAGCATGATTCCTCACACCTGAGTTCCATGATTATTGCCTGCTGACTGTTTGATTCGTGCCTACTCAGCTCTTTGTTTATTGCCTCCAGAGGCACATGATCAGTGTATGATAGCAAACATGATCAGCGCATGATCAGTCACATGATCAGCGCCATTAAGTCACGTGATCACTACATGATAGTCATGTGATCAGTCCATGCTCAGTCACGGTATCAGTGCATGATCAGCCACGTGATCAGTGCATGATCAGCCACGTGATCAGTTCATGATAGCTATGTGATCAGTGCATGATTTGTCACGTGATCAGTGCATGACCAGGCAGGTGATCAGTGCATGATCAGCCACGTGATCAGTGCATGATAGCCACGTGATCAGTGCATGATCAGTCACCTGATGGGTGTATGATCAGTCACGTGACCAGTACATGGTAGCTACATGATCATTGCATGATCAGCCACGTGAGTAGTGCATGATAGCCACGTGATCAGTGCATGATCAGTCACGTGATCAGTGCATGATCAGTCACGTGATCAGTGCATGATAAGTCACGTGATCAGTGCATGATCAATTACGTGATCAGTGCATGATCAGTCACGTGATCAGTACATGGTAGCTACGTGATCAGTGCATGATCAGCCACGTGATCAGTGCATGATAGCCACGTGATCAGTGCATGATCAGCCACGTGATCAGTGCATGATAGCCACGTGATCAGTGCATGATCAGTCACGTGATCAGTGCATGATCAGTCACGTGATCAGTGCATGATCAGCCACGTGATCAGTGCATGATCAGCCACGTGATCAGTGCATGATCAGTCACGTGATCAGTGCATGATCAGTCACGTGATCAGTGCATGATCAGTCACGTGATCAGTGCATGATAGCCACGTGATCAGTGCATGATCAGCCACGTGATCAGTGCATGATCAGCCACGTGATCAGTGCATGATCAGCCACGTGATCAGTGCATGATCAGTCACGTGATCAGTGTATGATCAGCCACGTGATCAGTGCATGATAGCCACGTGATCAGTGCATGATCAGTCACGTGATCAGTGTATGATCAGCCACGTGAACAGTGCATGCTCAGTCACGTGATCTGGGCCTGCTGAGCTGCGTGATTACTGTCTGCTCATCTGCTTGACAATTGCCAGCTGAGCTGCACGATTCCTGCCTGTCATCTGCTTGACAATTATCAGCTGTGCTGCGTAATTCCTGCCTGCTCAGCTGCTTGATTATTGCCAGCTGAGCAGCATGATTCCTCACACCTGAGTTCCATGATTATTGCCTGCTGACTGTTTGATTCGTGCCTACTCAGCTCTTTGTTTATTGCCTCCAGAGGCACATGATCAGTGTATGATAGCAAACATGATCAGTGCATGATCAGTCACATGATCAGCGCCATTAAGTCACGTGATCACTACATGATAGTCATGTGATCAGTCCATGCTCAGTCACGGTATCAGTGCATGATCAGCCACGTGATCAGTGCATGATCAGCCACGTGATCAGTGCATGATAGCCACGTGATCAGTGCATGATCAGTCACGTGATCAGTGCATGATCAGGCAGGTGATCAGTGCATGATCAGCCACGTGATCAGTGCATGATAGCCACGTGATCAGTGCATGATCAGTCACCTGATGGGTGTATGATCAGTCACGTGACCAGTACATGGTAGCTACATGATCATTGCATGATCAGCCACGTGAGTAGTGCATGATAGCCACGTGATCAGTGCATGATCAGTCACGTGATCAGTGCATGATCAGTCACGTGATCAGTGCATGATAAGTCACGTGATCAGTGCATGATCATTACGTGATCAGTGCATGATCAGTCACGTGACAGTACATGGTAGCTACGTGATCATTGCATGATCAGCCACGTGATCAGTGCATGATAGCCACGTGATCAGTGCATGATCAGTCACATGATCAGTGTATGATCATCCACGTGATCAGTGCATGATCAGTCACGTGATCAGTGCATGATATAGACGTGATCAGTGCATGATCAGTCACGTGATCAGTGCATGATCAGCCACGTGATCAGTGCATGATAGCCAGTGAATGAGTGCATGATAGCCAGTGATCAGTGCATGATCAGTCACGTGATCAGTGCATGATCAGCCACGTGATCAGTGCATGATAGCCACGTGATCAGTGCATGATCAGCCACGTGATCAGTGCATGATCAGTCACGTGATCAGTGTATGATCAGCCACGTGATCAGTGCATGATAGCCACGTGATCAGTGCATGATCAGTCACGTGATCAGTGTATGATCAGCCACGTGAACAGTGCATGCTCAGTCACGTGATCTGGGCCTGCTGAGCTGCGTGATTACTGTCTGCTCATCTGCTTGACAATTGCCAGCTGAGCTGCACGATTCCTGCCTGTCATCTGCTTGACAATTGCCAGCTGTGCTGCGTAATTCCTGCCTGCTCAGCTGCTTGATTATTGCCAGCTGAGCAGCATGATTCCTCACACCTGAGTTCCATGATTATTGCCTGCTGACTGTTTGATTCGTGCCTACTCAGCTCTTTGTTTATTGCCTCCAGAGGCACATGATCAGTGTATGATAGCAAACATGATCAGCGCATGATCAGTCACATGATCAGCGCCATTAAGTCACGTGATCACTACATGATAGTCATGTGATCAGTCCATGCTCAGTCACGGTATCAGTGCATGATCAGCCACGTGATCAGTGCATGATCAGCCAGGTGATCAGTTCATGATAGCCATGTGATCAGTGCATGATTTGTCACGTGATCAGTGCATGACCAGGCAGGTGATCAGTGCATGATCAGCCACGTGATCAGTGCATGATAGCCACGTGATCAGTGCATGATCAGTCACCTGATGGGTGTATGATCAGTCACTGACCAGTACATGGTAGCTACATGATCATTGCATGATCAGCCACGTGAGTAGTGCATGATAGCCACGTGATCAGTGCATGATCAGTCACGTGATCAGTGCATGATCAGTCACGTGATCAGTGCATGATCAGTCACGTGATCAGTGCATGATAGCCACGTGATCAGTGCATGATCAGTCACGTGATCAGTGCATGATCAGTCACGTGATCAGTGCATGATCAGCCACGTGATCAGTGCATGATCAGCCACGTGATCAGTGCATGATCAGTACGTGATCAGTGCATGATCAGTCACGTGATCAGTGCATGGTAGCTACGTGATCAGTGCATGATCAGCCACGTGATCAGTGCATGATAGCCACGTGATCAGTGCATGATCAGTCACGTGATCAGTGCATGATCAGCCACGTGATCAGTGCATGATCAGTCACGTGATCAGTGCATGATCAATTACGTGATCAGTGCATGATCAGTCACGTGACCAGTACATGGTAGCTACGTGATCATTGCATGATCAGCCACGTGATCAGTGCATGATAGCCACGTGATCAGTGCATGATAGCCACGTGATCAGTGCATGATCAGTCATGTGATCAGTGTGTGATCAGCCACGTGATCAGTGCATGATAGCCACGTGATCAGTGCATGATAGCCACGTGATCAGTGCATGATCAGTCACGTGATACATGTGTGATCAGCCACGTGATCAGTGCATGATGAGCCACGTGATCAGTGCAGGATCAATTACGTGATCAGTGCATGATCAGTCACGTGACCAGTACATGGTTGCTACGTGATCGTTGCATGATCAGCCACGTGAGCAGAGCATGATAGCCACGTGATCAGTGCATGATCAGTCACGTGATCAGTACATGATCAGTCACGTGAACAGTGCATGATCATTTACGTGATCTGTGCATGATCAGTCACGTGACCAGTATATGGTAGCTATGTGATCATTCCATGACGAGCCACGTGAGCAGTGCATGATAGCCACGTGATGTGTGCATGATGAGTTACGTGAGCAGAGTATGATCAGCCACGTGATCAGTGCATGAGTGCCACGTGATCAGTGCATGATATGTCACGTGACAGGTGTGTGATCAGCCACGTGAACAGTGCATGTTCAGCCACGTGATCAGTGCATGATAGCCACGTGATCAGTGCATGATCAGTTACGTGAGCAGTGTATGATCAGCCACGTGATCAGTGCATGGTCAGACACGTGAACAGTGTATGATCAGCCACGTGATCAGTGCATGATATCCAAGTGATCAGTGCATGATCATCACGTGATCAGTGTATGATCAGCCACGTGAACAGTGCATGCTCAGTCACGTGATCAGGGCCTGCTGAGCTGCGTGATTACTGTCTGCTCATCTGCTTGACAATTGCCAGCTGAGCTGCACGATTCCTGCCTGTCATCTGCTTGACAATTGCCAGCTGTGCTGCGTAATTCCTGCCTGCTCAGCTGCTTGATTATTGCCAGCTGAGCAGCATGATTCCTCACAGCTGAGTTCCATGATTATTGCCTGCTGACTGTTTGATTCGTGCCTACTCAGCTCTTTGTTTATTGCCTCCAGAGGCACATGATCAGTGTATGATAGCAAACATGATCAGTGCATGATCAGTCACATGATCAGCGCCATTAAGTCACGTGATCACTACATGATAGTCATGTGATCAGTCCATGCTCAGTCACGGTATCAGTGCATGATCAGCCACGTGATCAGTGCATGATCAGCCACGTGATCAGTTCATGATAGCCATGTGATCAGTGCATGATTTGTCACGTGATCAGTGCATGATCAGGCAGGTGATCAGTGCATGATCAGTCACGTGATCAGTGCATGATCAGTCACGTGATCAGTGCATGATCAGTCACGTGATCAGTGCATGATCAGCCACGTGATCAGTGCATGATCAGCCACGTGATCAGTGCATGATCAGTCACGTGATCAGTGCATGATCAGCCACGTGATCAGTGCATGATCAGCCACGTGATCAGTGCATGATCAGTCACGTGATCAGTGCATGATCAGTCACGTGATCAGTGCATGATAGCTACGTGATCAGTGCATGATCAGCCACGTGATCAGTGCATGATAGCCACGTGATCAGTGCATGATCAGTCACGTGATCAGTGCATGATCAGTCACGTGATCAGTGCATGATCAGTCACGTGATCAGTGCATGATCAATTACGTGATCAGTGCATGATCAGTCACGTGACCAGTACATGGTAGCTACGTGATCATTGCATGATCAGCCACGTGAGCAGTGCATGATAGCCACGTGATCAGTGCATGATCAGTCACATGATCAGTGCATGATCATCCGGTGATCAGTGCATGATCAGTCATGTGATCAGTGCATGATATAGACGTGATCAGTGCATGATCAGTCACGTGATCAGTGCATGATCAGCCACGTGATCAGTGCATGATGCCAGTTAATGAGTGCATGATAGCCAGATGATCAGTGCATGATCAGTCACGTGATCAGTGTATGATCAGCCACGTGATCAGTGCATGATAGCCACTGATCAGTGCATGATCAGCCACGTGATCAGTGCATGATCAGTTACGTGAGCAGTGTATGATCAGCCACGTGATCAGTGCATGGTCAGACACGTGAACAGTGTATGATCAGCCACGTGATCAGTGCATGATAGCCACGTGATCAGTGCATGATCAGTCACGTGATCAGTGTATGATCAGCCACGTGAACAGTGCATGCTCAGTCACGTGATCTGGGCCTGCTGAGCTGCGTGATTACTGTCTGCTCATCTGCTTGACAATTGCCAGCTGAGCTGCACGATTCCTGCCTGTCATCTGCTTGACAATTGCCAGCTGTGCTGCGTAATTCCTGCCTGCTCAGCTGCTTGATTATTGCCAGCTGAGCAGCATGATTCCTCACACCTGAGTTCCATGATTATTGCCTGCTGACTGTTTGATTCGTGCCTACTCAGCTCTTTGTTTATTGCCTCCAGAGGCACATGATCAGTGTATGATAGCAAACATGATCAGCGCATGATCAGTCACATGATCAGCGCCATTAAGTCACGTGATCACTACATGATAGTCATGTGATCAGTCCATGCTCAGTCACGGTATCAGTGCATGATCAGCCACGTGATCAGTGCATGATCAGCCACGTGATCAGTGCATGATCAGCCACGTGATCAGTGCATGATCAGTCATGTGATCAGTGCATGATCAGGCACGTGATCAGTGCATGATCAGCCACGTGATCAGTGCATGATAGCCACGTGATCAGTGCATGATCAGTCACCTGATGGGTGTATGATCAGTCACGTGACCTGTACATGGTAGCTACATGATCATTGCATGATCAGCCACGTGAGTAGTGCATGATAGCCACGTGATCAGTGCATGATCAGTCACGTGATCAGTGCATGATCAGTCACGTGATCAGTGCATGATAAGTCACGTGATCAGTGCATGATCAGCCACGTGATCAGTGCATGATCAGTCACGTGATCAGTGCATGATAGCTACGTGATCAGTGCATGATCAGCCACGTGATCAGTGCATGATCAGCCACGTGATCAGTGCATGATCAGCCACGTGATCAGTGCATGATAGCCACGTGATCAGTGCATGATCAGTCACGTGATCAGTGCATGATCAGTCACGTGATCAGTGTATGATCAGCCACGTGATCAGTGCATGATAGCCACGTGATCAGTGCATGATCAGTCACGTGATCAGTGCATGATCAGTCACGTGACCAGTACATGGTAGCTACGTGATCATTGCATGATCAGCCACGTGATCAGTGCATGATAGCCACGTGATCAGTGCATGATCAGTCACGTGATCAGTGCATGATCAGTCACGTGATCAGTGCATGATCAGTCACGTGATCAGTGCATGATCAATTACGTGATCAGTGCATGATCAGTCACGTGACCAGTACATGGTAGCTACGTGATCATTGCATGATCAGCCACGTGAGCAGTGCATGATAGCCACGTGATCAGTGCATGATCAGTCACATGATCAGTGCATGATCATCCACGTGATCAGTGCATGATCAGTCACGTGATCAGTGCATGATATAGACGTGATCAGTGCATGATCAGTCACGTGATCAGTGCATGATCAGCCACGTGATCAGTGCATGATAGCCAGTGAATGAGTGCATGATAGCCAGTGATCAGTGCATGATCAGTCACGTGATCAGTGCATGATCAGCCACGTGATCAGTGCATGATCAGCCACGTGATCAGTGCATGATCAGCCACGTGATCAGTGCATGATCAGTCACGTGATCAGTGCATGATCAGCCACGTGATCAGTGCATGATCAGCCACGTGATCAGTGCATGATCAGCCACGTGATCAGTGCATGATCAGCCACGTGATCAGTGCATGATCAGTCACGTGATCAGTGTATGATCAGCCACGTGATCAGTGCATGATAGCCACGTGATCAGTGCATGATCAGTCACGTGATCAGTGTATGATCAGCCACGTGAACAGTGCATGCTCAGTCACGTGATCAGGGCCTGCTGAGCTGCGTGATTACTGTCTGCTCATCTGCTTGACAATTGCCAGCTGAGCTGCATGATTCCTGCCTGTCATCTGCTTGACAATTGCCAGCTGTGCTGCGTAATTCCTGCCTGCTCAGCTGCTTGATTATTGCCAGCTGAGCAGCATGATTCCTCACACCTGAGTTCCATGATTATTGCCTGCTGACTGTTTGATTCGTGCCTACTCAGCTCTTTGTTTATTGCCTCCAGAGGCACATGATCAGTGTATGATAGCAAACATGATCAGTGCATGATCAGTCACATGATCAGCGCCATTAAGTCACGTGATCACTACATGATAGTCATGTGATCAGTCCATGCTCAGTCACGGTATCAGTGCATGATCAGCCACGTGATCAGTGCATGATCAGCCACGTGATCAGTGCATGATAGCCACGTGATCAGTGCATGATCAGTCACGTGATCAGTGCATGATCAGGCAGGTGATCAGTGCATGATCAGCCACGTGATCAGTGCATGATAGCCACGTGATCAGTGCATGATCAGTCACCTGATGGGTGTATGATCAGTCACGTGACCAGTACATGGTAGCTACATGATCATTGCATGATCAGCCACGTGATAGTGCATGATAGCCACGTGATCAGTGCATGATCAGTCACGTGATCAGTGCATGATCAGTCACGTGATCAGTGCATGATAAGTCACGTGATCAGTGCATGATCAATTACGTGATCAGTGCATGATCAGTCACGTGACCAGTACATGGTAGCTACGTGATCAGTGCATGATCAGCCACGTGATCAGTGCATGATAGCCACGTGATCAGTGCATGATCAGCCACGTGATCAGTGCATGATCAGCCACGTGATCAGTGCATGATCAGTCACGTGATCAGTGCATGATCAGTCACGTGATCAGTGCATGATCAGCCACGTGATCAGTGCATGATCAGCCACGTGATCAGTGCATGATCAGCCACGTGATCAGTGCATGATCAGTCACGTGATCAGTGCATGATCAGTCACGTGATCAGTGCATGATAGCCACGTGATCAGTGCATGATCAGCCACGTGATCAGTGCATGATCAGCCACGTGATCAGTGCATGATCAGCCACGTGATCAGTGCATGATCAGTCACGTGATCAGTGTATGATCAGCCACGTGATCAGTGCATGATAGCCACGTGATCAGTGCATGATCAGTCACGTGATCAGTGTATGATCAGCCACGTGAACAGTGCATGCTCAGTCACGTGATCTGGGCCTGCTGAGCTGCGTGATTACTGTCTGCTCATCTGCTTGACAATTGCCAGCTGAGCTGCACGATTCCTGCCTGTCATCTGCTTGACAATTATCAGCTGTGCTGCGTAATTCCTGCCTGCTCAGCTGCTTGATTATTGCCAGCTGAGCAGCATGATTCCTCACACCTGAGTTCCATGATTATTGCCTGCTGACTGTTTGATTCGTGCCTACTCAGCTCTTTGTTTATTGCCTCCAGAGGCACATGATCAGTGTATGATAGCAAACATGATCAGCGCATGATCAGTCACATGATCAGCGCCATTAAGTCACGTGATCACTACATGATAGTCATGTGATCAGTCCATGCTCAGTCACGGTATCAGTGCATGATCAGCCACGTGATCAGTGCATGATCAGCCACGTGATCAGTGCATGATAGCCACGTGATCAGTGCATGATCAGTCACGTGATCAGTGCATGATCAGGCAGGTGATCAGTGCATGATCAGCCACGTGATCAGTGCATGATAGCCACGTGATCAGTGCATGATCAGTCACCTGATGGGTGTATGATCAGTCACGTGACCAGTACATGGTAGCTACATGATCATTGCATGATCAGCCACGTGAGTAGTGCATGATAGCCACGTGATCAGTGCATGATCAGTCACGTGATCAGTGCATGATCAGTCACGTGAACAGTGCATGATAAGTCACGTGATCAGTGCATGATCAATTACGTGATCAGTGCATGATCAGTCACGTGATCAGTACATGGTAGCTACGTGATCATTGCATGATCAGCCACGTGATCAGTGCATGATAGCCACGTGATCAGTGCATGATCAGTCACATGATCAGTGTATGATCATCCGGGTGATCAGTGCATGATCAGTCATGTGATCAGTGCATGATATAGACGTGATCAGTGCATGATCAGTCACGTGATCAGTGCATGATCAGCCACGTGATCAGTGCATGATAGCCAGTGAATGAGTGCATGATAGCCAGTGATCAGTGCATGATCAGTCACGTGATCAGTGCATGATCAGCCACGTGATCAGTGCATGATAGCCACGATCAGTGCATGATCAGCCACGTGATCAGTGCATGATCAGTCACGTGATCAGTGTATGATCAGCCACGTGATCAGTGCATGATAGCCACGTGATCAGTGCATGATCAGTCACGTGATCAGTGTATGATCAGCCACGTGAACAGTGCATGCTCAGTCACGTGATCTGGGCCTGCTGAGCTGCGTGATTACTGTCTGCTCATCTGCTTGACAATTGCCAGCTGAGCTGCACGATTCCTGCCTGTCATCTGCTTGACAATTGCCAGCTGTGCTGCGTAATTCCTGCCTGCTCAGCTGCTTGATTATTGCCAGCTGAGCAGCATGATTCCTCACACCTGAGTTCCATGATTATTGCCTGCTGACTGTTTGATTCGTGCCTACTCAGCTCTTTGTTTATTGCCTCCAGAGGCACATGATCAGTGTATGATAGCAAACATGATCAGCGCATGATCAGTCACATGATCAGCGCCATTAAGTCACGTGATCACTACATGATAGTCATGTGATCAGTCCATGCTCAGTCACGGTATCAGTGCATGATCAGCCACGTGATCAGTGCATGATCAGCCACGTGATCAGTTCATGATAGCTATGTGATCAGTGCATGATTTGTCACGTGATCAGTGCATGATCAGGCAGGTGATCAGTGCATGATCAGCCACGTGATCAGTGCATGATAGCCACGTGATCAGTGCATGATCAGTCACCTGATGGGTGTATGATCAGTCACTGACCAGTACATGGTAGCTACATGATCATTGCATGATCAGCCACGTGAGTAGTGCATGATAGCCACGTGATCAGTGCATGATCAGTCACGTGATCAGTGCATGATCAGTCACGTGATCAGTGCATGATCAGTCACGTGATCAGTGCATGATAGCCACGTGATCAGTGCATGATCAGTCACGTGATCAGTGCATGATCAGTCACGTGATCAGTGCATGATCAGCCACGTGATCAGTGCATGATCAGCCACGTGATCAGTGCATGATCAATTACGTGATCAGTGCATGATCAGTCACGTGATCAGTGCATGATAGCCACGTGATCAGTGCATGATCAGCCACGTGATCAGTGCATGATAGCCACGTGATCAGTGCATGATCAGTCACGTGATCAGTGCATGATCAGCCACGTGATCAGTGCATGATCAGTCCGTGATCAGTGCATGATCAATTACGTGATCAGTGCATGATCAGTCACGTGACCAGTACATGGTAGCTACGTGATCATTGCATGATCAGCCACGTGATCAGTGCATGATAGCCACGTGATCAGTGCATGATAGCCACGTGATCAGTGCATGATCAGTCACGTGATCAGTGCATGATCAGCCACGTGATCAGTGCATGATAGCCACGTGATCAGTGCATGATAGCCACGTGATCAGTGCATGATCAGTCACGTGATACATGTGTGATCAGCCACGTGATCAGTGCATGATGAGCCACGTGATCAGTGCAGGATCAATTACGTGATCAGTGCATGATCAGTCACGTGACCAGTACATGGTTGCTACGTGATCGTTGCATGATCAGCCACGTGAGCAGAGCATGATAGCCACGTGATCAGTGCATGATCAGTCACGTGATCAGTACATGATCAGTCACGTGAACAGTGCATGATCATTTACGTGATCTGTGCATGATCAGTCACGTGACCAGTATATGGTAGCTACGTGATCATTCCATGACGAGCCACGTGAGCAGTGCATGATAGCCACGTGATGTGTGCATGATGAGTTACGTGAGCAGAGTATGATCAGCCACGTGATCAGTGCATGAGTGCCACGTGATCAGTGCATGATATGTCACGTGACAGGTGTGTGATCAGCCACGTGAACAGTGCATGTTCAGCCACGTGATCAGTGCATGATAGCCACGTGATCAGTGCATGATCAGTTACGTGAGCAGTGTATGATCAGCCACGTGATCAGTGCATGGTCAGACACGTGAACAGTGTATGATCAGCCACGTGATCAGTGCATGATATCCAAGTGATCAGTGCATGATCATCACGTGATCAGTGTATGATCAGCCACGTGAACAGTGCATGCTCAGTCACGTGATCAGGGCCTGCTGAGCTGCGTGATTACTGTCTGCTCATCTGCTTGACAATTGCCAGCTGAGCTGCACGATTCCTGCCTGTCATCTGCTTGACAATTGCCAGCTGTGCTGCGTAATTCCTGCCTGCTCAGCTGCTTGATTATTGCCAGCTGAGCAGCATGATTCCTCACAGCTGAGTTCCATGATTATTGCCTGCTGACTGTTTGATTCGTGCCTACTCAGCTCTTTGTTTATTGCCTCCAGAGGCACATGATCAGTGTATGATAGCAAACATGATCAGTGCATGATCAGTCACATGATCAGCGCCATTAAGTCACGTGATCACTACATGATAGTCATGTGATCAGTCCATGCTCAGTCACGGTATCAGTGCATGATCAGCCACGTGATCAGTGCATGATCAGCCACGTGATCAGTTCATGATAGCCATGTGATCAGTGCATGATTTGTCACGTGATCAGTGCATGATCAGGCAGGTGATCAGTGCATGATCAGTCACGTGATCAGTGCATGATCAGTCACGTGATCAGTGCATGATCAGTCACGTGATCAGTGCATGATCAGCCACGTGATCAGTGCATGATCAGCCACGTGATCAGTGCATGATCAGCCACGTGATCAGTGCATGATCAGTCACGTGATCAGTGCATGATAGCCACGTGATCAGTGCATGATCAGCCACGTGATCAGTGCATGATAGCCACGTGATCAGTGCATGATCAGTCACGTGATCAGTGCATGATCAGCCACGTGATCAGTGCATGATCAGTCACGTGATCAGTGCATGATCAGTCACGTGATCAGTGCATGATCAGTCACGTGATCAGTGCATGATCAGCCACGTGATCAGTGCATGATCAGCCACGTGATCAGTGCATGATCAGTTACGTGATCAGTGCATGATCAGTCACGTGATCAGTGCATGATAGCTACGTGATCAGTGCATGATCAGCCACGTGATCAGTGCATGATAGCCACGTGATCAGTGCATGATCAGCCACGTGATCAGTGCATGATCAGCCACGTGATCAGTGCATGATCAGTCACGTGATCAGTGCATGATCAGCCACGTGATCAGTGCATGATCAGTCACGTGATCAGTGCATGATCAGCCACGTGATCAGTGCATGATCAGCCACGTGATCAGTGCATGATCAGTTACGTGATCAGTGCATGATCAGTCACGTGATCAGTGCATGATAGCCACGTGATCAGTGCATGATCAGCCACGTGATCAGTGCATGATAGCCACGTGATCAGTGCATGATCAGTCACGTGATCAGTGCATGATCCACGTGATCAGTGCATGATCAGTCACGTGATCAGTGCATGATCAATTCGTGATCAGTGCATGATCAGTCACGTGATCAGTGCATGATAGCTACGTGATCAGTGCATGATCAGCCACGTGATCAGTGCATGATAGCCACGTGATCAGTGCATGATCAGTCACGTGATCAGTGCATGATCATCTGCGTGATCAGTGCATGATCAGTCATGTGATCAGTGCATGATATAGACGTGATCAGTGCATGATCAGTCACGTGATCAGTGCATGATCAGCCACGTGATCAGTGCATGATAGCCAGTGATCAGTGCATGATAGCCAGTGATCAGTGCATGATCAGTCACGTGATCAGTGCATGATCAGCCACGTGATCAGTGCATGATAGCCACTGATCAGTGCATGATCAGCCACGTGATCAGTGCATGATCAGTCACGTGATCAGTGCATGATCAGCCACGTGATCAGTGCATGATCAGCCACGTGATCAGTGCATGATCAGTCACGTGATCAGTGCATGATCAGTCACGTGATCAGTGCATGATCAGTCACGTGATCAGTGCATGATCAGCCACGTGATCAGTGCATGATAGCCACGTGATCAGTGCATGATCAGTCACGTGATCAGTGCATGATCAGTCACGTGATCAGTGCATGATCAGCCACGTGATCAGTGCATGATCAGCCACGTGATCAGTGCATGATCAGCCACGTGATCAGTGCATGATCAGCCACGTGATCAGTGCATGATCAGTCACGTGATCAGTGCATGATCAGTCACGTGATCAGTGCATGATCAGTTACGTGATCAGTGCATGATCAGTCACGTGACCAGTACATGGTAGCTACGTGATCATTGCATGATCAGCCACGTGATCAGTGCATGATAGCCACGTGATCAGTGCATGATCAGTCACGTGATCAGTGTATGATCAGCCACGTGATCAGTGCATGATGCCACGTGATCAGTGCATGATAGTCACGTGATCAGTGCATGATCAGCCACGTGATCAGTGCATGATCAGCCACGTGATCAGTGCATGATAGCCACGTGATCAGTGCATGATCAGTCACGTGATCAGTGCATGATCAGCCACGTGATCAGTGCATGATCAGCCACGTGATCAGTGCATGATCAGCCACGTGATCAGTGCATGATAGCCACGTGATCAGTGCATGATCAGTTACGTGAGCAGTGTATGATCAGCCACGTGATCAGTGCATGGTCAGACACGTGAACAGTGTATGATCAGCCACGTGATCAGTGCATGATATCCAAGTGATCAGTGCATGATCATCACGTGATCAGTGTATGATCAGCCACGTGAACAGTGCATGCTCAGTCACGTGATCAGGGCCTGCTGAGCTGCGTGATTACTGTCTGCTCATCTGCTTGACAATTGCCAGCTGAGCTGCACGATTCCTGCCTGTCATCTGCTTGACAATTGCCAGCTGTGCTGCGTAATTCCTGCCTGCTCAGCTGCTTGATTATTGCCAGCTGAGCAGCATGATTCCTCACACCTGAGTTCCATGATTATTGCCTGCTGACTGTTTGATTCGTGCCTACTCAGCTCTTTGTTTATTGCCTCCAGAGGCACATGATCAGTGTATGATAGCAAACATGATCAGCGCATGATCAGTCACATGATCAGCGCCATTAAGTCACGTGATCACTACATGATAGTCATGTGATCAGTCCATGCTCAGTCACGGTATCAGTGCATGATCAGCCACGTGATCAGTGCATGATCTGTCACATGATTAGTGCATGATCATCCACGTGATCAGTGCATGGGCAGTCATGTGATCAGTGCATGATATAGACGTGATCAGTGCATGATCAGTCACGTGATCAGTGCATGATAGCCACGTGATCAGTGCATGATCAGTCACCTGATGGGTGTATGATCATTCACGTGACCTGTACATGGTAGCTACATGATCATTGCATGATCAGCCACGTGAGTAGTGCATGATAGCCACGTGATCAGTGCATGATCAGTCACGTGATCAGTGCATGATCAGCCACGTGATCAGTGCATGATAGCCACGTGATCAGTGCATGATCAGTCACGTGATCAGTGCATGATCAGCCACGTGATCAGTGCATGATCAGCCACGTGATCAGTGCATGATCAGTCACGTGATCAGTGCATGATCAGTCACGTGATCAGTGCATGATAGCTACGTGATCAGTGCATGATCAGCCACGTGATCAGTGCATGATAGCCACGTGATCAGTGCATGATCAGTCACGTGATCAGTGCATGATCAGTCACGTGATCAGTGCATGATCAGTCACGTGATCAGTGCATGATCAGTCACGTGATCAGTGCATGATCAATTACGTGATCAGTGCATGATCAGTCACGTGATCAGTGCATGGTAGCTACGTGATCAGTGCATGATCAGCCACGTGATCAGTGCATGATAGCCACGTGATCAGTGCATGATCAGTCACGTGATCAGTGCATGATCATCCACGTGATCAGTGCATGATCAGTCACGTGATCAGTGCATGATATAGACGTGATCAGTGCATGATCAGTCACGTGATCAGTGCATGATCAGCCACGTGATCAGTGCATGATAGCCACGTGATCAGTGCATGATAGCCAGTGATCAGTGCATGATCAGTCACGTGATCAGTGCATGATCAGCCACGTGATCAGTGCATGATAGCCACTGATCAGTGCATGATCATCACGTGATCAGTGCATGATCAGTCACGTGATCAGTGCATGATCAGCCACGTGATCAGTGCATGATCAGCCACGTGATCAGTGCATGATCAGTCACGTGATCAGTGCATGATCAGCCACGTGATCAGTGCATGATAGCCACGTGATCAGTGCATGATCAGTCACGTGATCAGTGCATGATCAGTCACGTGATCAGTGCATGATCAGCCACGTGATCAGTGCATGATCAGCCACGTGATCAGTGCATGATCAGTCACGTGATCAGTGCATGATCAGCCACGTGATCAGTGCATGATCAGTCACGTGATCAGTGCATGATCAGTCACGTGATCAGTGCATGATCAGTCACGTGATCAGTACATGATAGCTACGTGATCAGTGCATGATCAGCCACGTGATCAGTGCATGATAGCCACGTGATCAGTGCATGATCAGCCACGTGATCAGTGCATGATCAGTCACGTGATCAGTGCATGATCAGCCACGTGATCAGTGCATGATCAGTCACGTGATCAGTGCATGATCAGTCCACGTGATCAGTGCATGATAGCCACGTGATCAGTGCATGATCAGTCACGTGATCAGTGCATGATCAGTCACGTGATCAGTGCATGATCAGCCACGTGATCAGTGCATGATCAGCCACGTGATCAGTGCATGATCAGTCACGTGATCAGTGCATGATCAGTCACGTGATCAGTGCATGATAGCTACGTGATCATTGCATGATCAGCCACGTGATCAGTGCATGATAGCCACGTGATCAGTGCATGATCAGCCACGTGATCAGTGCATGATCAGTCACGTGATCAGTGCATGATCAGTCACGTGATCAGTGCATGATCAGTCACGTGATCAGTGCATGATCAATTACGTGATCAGTGCATGATCAGTCACGTGATCAGTGCATGATCAGCCACGTGATCAGTGCATGATCAGCCACGTGATCAGTGCATGATAGCCACGTGATCAGTGCATGATAGCCACGTGATCAGTGCATGATCAGTCACGTGATCAGTGTGATCAGCCACGTGATCAGTGCATGATAGCCACGTGATCAGTGCATGATAGCCACGTGATCAGTGCATGATCAGTCACGTGATCAGTGCATGATCAGTCACGTGATCAGTGCATGATCAGCCACGTGATCAGTGCATGATCAGCCACGTGATCAGTGCATGATCAATTACGTGATCAGTGCATGATCAGTCACGTGACCAGTGCATGATAGCTACGTGATCAGTGCATGATCAGCCACGTGATCAGTGCATGATAGCCACGTGATCAGTGCATGATAGCCACGTGATCAGTGCATGATCAGTCACGTGATCATGTGTGATCAGCCACGTGATCAGTGCATGATGAGCCACGTGATCAGTGCATGATCAATTACGTGATCAGTGCATGATCAGTCACGTGACCAGTACATGGTTGCTACGTGATCGTTGCATGATCAGCCACGTGAGCAGTGCATGATAGCCACGTGATCAGTGCATGATCAGTCACGTGATCAGTGCATGATCAGTCACGTGATCAGTGCATGATCATTTACGTGATCAGTGCATGATCAGTCACGTGACCAGTATATGGTAGCTACGTGATCATTCATGACAGCCACGTGATCAGTGCATGATAGCCACGTGATCAGTGCATGATCAGTTACGTGATCAGTGTATGATCAGCCACGTGATCAGTGCATGAGTGCCACGTGATCAGTGCATGATAGTCACGTGACAGTGTGTGATCAGCCACGTGATCAGTGCATGATCAGCCACGTGATCAGTGCATGATAGCCACGTGATCAGTGCATGATCAGTCACGTGATCAGTGTATGATCAGCCACGTGAACAGTGCATGCTCAGTCACGTGATCAGGGCCTGCTGAGCTGCGTGATTACTGTCTGCTCATCTGCTTGACAATTGCCAGCTGAGCTGCACGATTCCTGCCTGTCATCTGCTTGACAATTGCCAGCTGTGCTGCGTAATTCCTGCCTGCTCAGCTGCTTGATTATTGCCAGCTGAGCAGCATGATTCCTCACAGCTGAGTTCCATGATTATTGCCTGCTGACTGTTTGATTCGTGCCTACTCAGCTCTTTGTTTATTGCCTCCAGAGGCACATGATCAGTGTATGATAGCAAACATGATCAGCGCATGATCAGTCACATGATCAGCGCCATTAAGTCACGTGATCACTACATGATAGTCATGTGATCAGTCCATGCTCAGTCACGGTATCAGTGCATGATCAGCCACGTGATCAGTGCATGATCAGCCACGTGATCAGTTCATGATCAGCCACGTGATCAGTGCATGATCAGTCACGTGATCAGTGCATGATCAGGCACGTGATCAGTGCATGATCAGCCACGTGATCAGTGCATGATAGCCACGTGATCAGTGCATGATCAGTCACCTGATGGGTGTATGATCAGTCACGTGACCAGTACATGGTAGCTACATGATCATTGCATGATCAGCCACGTGAGTAGTGCATGATAGCCACGTGATCAGTGCATGATCAGTCACGTGATCAGTGCATGATCAGTCATGTGATCAGTGCATGATCAGGCACGTGATCAGTGCATGATCAGCCACGTGATCAGTGCATGATAGCCACGTGATCAGTGCATGATCAGTCACGTGATCAGTGCATGATCAGTCACGTGATCAGTGCATGATCAGCCACGTGATCAGTGCATGATCAGCCACGTGATCAGTGCATGATCAATTACGTGATCAGTGCATGATCAGTCACGTGACCAGTGCATGGTAGCTACGTGATCAGTGCATGATCAGCCACGTGATCAGTGCATGATAGCCACGTGATCAGTGCATGATCAGTCACGTGATCAGTGCATGATCAGTCACGTGATCAGTGCATGATCAGTCACGTGATCAGTGCATGATCAATTACGTGATCAGTGCATGATCAGTCACGTGATCAGTGCATGATAGCCACGTGATCAGTGCATGATCAGCCACGTGATCAGTGCATGATAGCCACGTGATCAGTGCATGATCAGTCACATGATCAGTGTATGATCATCCACGTGATCAGTGCATGATCAGTCACGTGATCAGTGCATGATATAGACGTGATCAGTGCATGATCAGTCACGTGATCAGTGCATGATCAGCCACGTGATCAGTGCATGATAGCCACGTGATCAGTGCATGATAGCCAGTGATCAGTGCATGATCAGTCACGTGATCAGTGCATGATCAGCCACGTGATCAGTGCATGATAGCCACTGATCAGTGCATGATCATCACGTGATCAGTGCATGATCAGTCACGTGATCAGTGCATGATCAGCCACGTGATCAGTGCATGATCAGCCACGTGATCAGTGCATGATCAGTCACGTGATCAGTGCATGATCAGTCACGTGATCAGTGCATGATCAGTCACGTGATCAGTGCATGATCAGCCACGTGATCAGTGCATGATAGCCACGTGATCAGTGCATGATCAGTCACGTGATCAGTGCATGATCAGCCACGTGATCAGTGCATGATCAGCCACGTGATCAGTGCATGATCAGCCACGTGATCAGTGCATGATCAGTCACGTGATCAGTGCATGATCAGTCACGTGATCAGTGCATGATCATTACGTGATCAGTGCATGATCAGTCACGTGACCAGTACATGGTAGCTACGTGATCAGTGCATGATCAGCCACGTGATCAGTGCATGATAGCCACGTGATCAGTGCATGATCAGTCACGTGATCAGTGCATGATCAGCCACGTGATCAGTGCATGATGCCACGTGATCAGTGCATGATAGTCACGTGACAGTGCATGATCAGCCACGTGATCAGTGCATGATCAGCCACGTGATCAGTGCATGATAGCCACGTGATCAGTGCATGATCAGTACGTGATCAGTGCATGATCAGCCACGTGATCAGTGCATGATCAGCCACGTGATCAGTGCATGATCAGCCACGTGATCAGTGCATGATAGCCACGTGATCAGTGCATGATCAGTTACGTGAGCAGTGTATGATCAGCCACGTGATCAGTGCATGGTCAGACACGTGAACAGTGTATGATCAGCCACGTGATCAGTGCATGATATCCAAGTGATCAGTGCATGATCATCACGTGATCAGTGTATGATCAGCCACGTGAACAGTGCATGCTCAGTCACGTGATCAGGGCCTGCTGAGCTGCGTGATTACTGTCTGCTCATCTGCTTGACAATTGCCAGCTGAGCTGCACGATTCCTGCCTGTCATCTGCTTGACAATTGCCAGCTGTGCTGCGTAATTCCTGCCTGCTCAGCTGCTTGATTATTGCCAGCTGAGCAGCATGATTCCTCACACCTGAGTTCCATGATTATTGCCTGCTGACTGTTTGATTCGTGCCTACTCAGCTCTTTGTTTATTGCCTCCAGAGGCACATGATCAGTGTATGATAGCAAACATGATCAGCGCATGATCAGTCACATGATCAGCGCCATTAAGTCACGTGATCACTACATGATAGTCATGTGATCAGTCCATGCTCAGTCACGGTATCAGTGCATGATCAGCCACGTGATCAGTGCATGATCTGTCACATGATTAGTGCATGATCATCCACGTGATCAGTGCATGGGCAGTCATGTGATCAGTGCATGATATAGACGTGATCAGTGCATGATCAGTCACGTGATCAGTGCATGATAGCCACGTGATCAGTGCATGATCAGTCACCTGATGGGTGTATGATCATTCACGTGACCTGTACATGGTAGCTACATGATCATTGCATGATCAGCCACGTGAGTAGTGCATGATAGCCACGTGATCAGTGCATGATCAGTCACGTGATCAGTGCATGATCAGCCACGTGATCAGTGCATGATAGCCACGTGATCAGTGCATGATCAGTCACGTGATCGTGTGTGATCAGCCACGTGATCAGTGCATGATGAGCCACGTGATCAGTGCATGATCAATTACGTGATCAGTGCATGATCAGTCACGTGACCAGTACATGGTTGCTACGTGATCGTTGCATGATCAGCCACGTGAGCAGTGCATGATAGCCACGTGATCAGTGCATGATCAGTCACGTGATCAGTACATGATCAGTCACGTGAACAGTGCATGATCATTTACGTGATCAGTGCATGATCAGTCACGTGACCAGTATATGGTAGCTACGTGATCATTCCATGAGCCACGTGAGCAGTGCATGATAGCCACGTGATGTGTGCATGATCAGTTACGTGAGCAGAGTATGATCAGCCACGTGATCAGTGCATGAGTGCCACGTGATCAGTGCATGATATGTCACGTGACAGGTGTGTGATCAGCCACGTGAACAGTGCATGTTCAGCCACGTGATCAGTGCATGATAGCCACGTGATCAGTGCATGATCAGTTACGTGAGCAGTGTATGATCAGCCACGTGATCAGTGCATGATATCCAAGTGATCAGTGCATGATCATCACGTGATCAGTGTATGATCAGCCACGTGAACAGTGCATGCTCAGTCACGTGATCAGGGCCTGCTGAGCTGCGTGATTACTGTCTGCTCATCTGCTTGACAATTGCCAGCTGAGCTGCACGATTCCTGCCTGTCATCTGCTTGACAATTGCCAGCTGTGCTGCGTAATTCCTGCCTGCTCAGCTGCTTGATTATTGCCAGCTGAGCAGCATGATTCCTCACACCTGAGTTCCATGATTATTGCCTGCTGACTGTTTGATTCGTGCCTACTCAGCTCTTTGTTTATTGCCTCCAGAGGCACATGATCAGTGTATGATAGCAAACATGATCAGCGCATGATCAGTCACATGATCAGCGCCATTAAGTCACGTGATCACTACATGATAGTCATGTGATCAGTCCATGCTCAGTCACGGTATCAGTGCATGATCAGCCACGTGATCAGTGCATGATCTGTCACAAGATTAGTGTATGATCATCCACGTGATCAGTGCATGGGCAGTCATGTGATCAGTGCATGATATAGACGTGATCAGTGCATGATCAGTCTCGTGATCAGTGCATGATAGCCACGTGATCAGTGCATGATCAGTCACCTGATGGGTGTATGATCATTCACGTGACCTGTACATGGTAGCTACATGATCATTGCATGATCAGCCACGTGAGTAGTGCATGATAGCCACGTGATCACTGCATGATCAGTCACGTGATCAGTGCATGATCAGTCATGTGACCAGTACATGGTAGCTGCGTGATCATGGCATGATCAGCCACGTGAGCAGTGCATGATAGCCACGTGATCAGTGCATGATCAGACACGTGATCAGTGCATGATCAGTCACGTGATCAGTGCATGATCAGCCACGTGATCAGTGCATGATCCAGGCACGTGATCAGTGCATGTCAGCCACGTGATCAGTGCATGATAGCCACGTGATCAGTGCATGATCAGTCACGTGATCAGTGCATGATCAGTCACGTGATCAGTGCATGATCAGCCACGTGATCAGTGCATGATCAGCCACGTGATCAGTGCATGATCAATTACGTGATCAGTGCATGATCAGTCACGTGACAGTACATGGTAGCTACGTGATCATTGCATGATCAGCCACGTGATCAGTGCATGATAGCCACGTGATCAGTGCATGATAGCCACGTGATCAGTGCATGATCAGTCATGTGATGTGTGTGATCAGCCACGTGATCAGTGCATGATATCCACGTGATCAGTGCATGACAGCCACGTGATCAGTGCATGATAGCCACGTGATCAGTGCATGATCAGTCACGTGATCATGTGTGATCAGCCACGTGATCAGTGCATGATCAGCCACGTGATCAGTGCATGATCAGTCACGTGATCAGTGCATGATCAGCCACGTGATCAGTGCATGATCAGCCACGTGATCAGTGCATGATCAATTACGTGATCAGTGCATGATCAGTCACGTGACCAGTGCATGGTAGCTACGTGATCATTGCATGATCAGCCACGTGAGCAGTGCATGATAGCCACGTGATCAGTGCATGATCAGCCACGTGATCAGTGCATGATCAGTCACGTGATCAGTGCATGATCAGTCACGTGATCAGTGCATGATCAGCCACGTGATCAGTGCATGTCAGTCATGAGTCAGTGCATGATAGCCCGTGATCAGTGCATGATCAGTCCCGTGATCAGTGTATGATCAGCCACGTGATCAGTGCATGATAGCCACGTGATCAGTGCATGATCAGTCACGTGATCAGTGCATGATCAGTCACGTGATCAGTGTATGATCAGCCACGTGAACAGTGCATGCTCAGTCACGTGATCAGGGCCTGCTGAGCTGCGTGATTACTGTCTGCTCATCTGCTTGACAGTTGCCAGCTGAGCTGCACGATTCCTGCCTGTCATCTGCTTGACAATTGCCAGCTGTGCTGCGTAATTCCTGCCTGCTCACTTGATTATTGCCAGCTGAGCAGCATGATTTCTCAGCTGAGTTCCATGATTATAGCCTGCTGACTGATTCCTGCCTACTCAGCTCTTTGTTCATTGCCTCCAGAGGCACATGATCAGTGTATGATAGCAAACATGATCAGCGCATGATCAGTCACATGATCAGTGCATGATAAGCCACGTGATCAGTGCATGATCAGTCATGTGATCAGTGCATGATCAGTCATGTGATCAGTACATGGTAGCTGCGTGATCAGTGCATGATCAGCCACGTGATCAGTGCATGATCAGTCACGTGATCAGTGCATGATCAGTCACGTGATCGTGTGTGATCAGCCACGTGATCAGTGCATGATATCCACGTGATCAGTGCATGATAGCCACGTGATCAGTGCATGATCAGTCACGTGATCAGTGCATGATCAGTCACGTGATCATGTGTGATCAGCCACGTGATCAGTGCATGATCAGCCACGTGATCAGTGCATGATCAATCACGTGATCAGTGCATGATCAGTCACGTGATCAGTGCATGGTAGCTACGTGATCATTGCATGATCAGCCACGTGATCAGTGCATGATAGCCACGTGATCAGTGCATGATCATCCACGTGATCAGTGCATGATCAGCCACGTGATCAGTGCATGATCAGCCACGTGATCAGTGCATGATCAGTCACGTGATCATGTGTGATCAGCCACGTGATCAGTGCATGATAGCCACGTGATCAGTGCATGATCAGCCACGTGATCAGTGCATGATCAGCCACGTGATCAGTGCATGATAGCCACGTGATCAGTGCATGATCAGTCACGTGATCGTGTGTGATCAGCCACGTGATCAGTGCATGATAGCCACGTGATCAGTGCATGATAGCCACGTGATCAGTGCATGATCAGTCACGTGATACATGTGTGATCAGCCACGTGATCAGTGCATGATGAGCCACGTGATCAGTGCATGATCAATTACGTGATCAGTGCATGATCAGTCACGTGACCAGTACATGGTTGCTACGTGATCGTTGCATGATCAGCCACGTGAGCAGTGCATGATAGCCACGTGATCAGTGCATGATCAGTCACGTGATCAGTACATGATCAGTCACGTGAACAGTGCATGATCATTTACGTGATCTGTGCATGATCAGTCACGTGACCAGTATATGGTAGCTACGTGATCATTCCATGACGAGCCACGTGAGCAGTGCATGATAGCCACGTGATGTGTGCATGATCAGTTACGTGAGCAGAGTATGATCAGCCACGTGATCAGTGCATGAGTGCCACGTGATCAGTGCATGATATGTCACGTGACAGTGTGTGATCAGCCACGTGATCAGTGCATGATCAGCCACGTGATCAGTGCATGATAGCCACGTGATCAGTGCATGATCAGACACGTGAACAGTGTATGATCAGCCACGTGATCAGTGCATGATATCCAAGTGATCAGTGCATGATCATCACGTGATCAGTGTATGATCAGCCACGTGAACAGTGCATGCTCAGTCACGTGATCAGGGCCTGCTGAGCTGCGTGATTACTGTCTGCTCATCTGCTTGACAATTGCCAGCTGAGCTGCACGATTCCTGCCTGTCATCTGCTTGACAATTGCCAGCTGTGCTGCGTAATTCCTGCCTGCTCAGCTGCTTGATTATTGCCAGCTGAGCAGCATGATTCCTCACAGCTGAGTTCCATGATTATTGCCTGCTGACTGTTTGATTCGTGCCTACTCAGCTCTTTGTTTATTGCCTCCAGAGGCACATGATCAGTGTATGATAGCAAACATGATCAGCGCATGATCAGTCACATGATCAGCGCCATTAAGTCACGTGATCACTACATGATAGTCATGTGATCAGTCCATGCTCAGTCACGGTATCAGTGCATGATCAGCCACGTGATCAGTGCATGATCAGCCACGTGATCAGTGCATGATAGCCACGTGATCAGTGCATGATCAGTCACGTGATCAGTGCATGATCAGGCACGTGATCAGTGCATGATCAGCCACGTGATCAGTGCATGATAGCCACGTGATCAGTGCATGATCAGTCACCTGATGGGTGTATGATCAGTCACGTGACCAGTACATGGTAGCTACATGATCATTGCATGATCAGCCACGTGAGTAGTGCATGATAGCCACGTGATCAGTGCATGATCAGTCACGTGATCAGTGCATGATCAGTCATGTGATCAGTGCATGATCAGGCACGTGATCAGTGCATGATCAGCCACGTGATCAGTGCATGATAGCCACGTGATCAGTGCATGATCAGTCACGTGATCAGTGCATGATCAGTCACGTGATCAGTGCATGATCAGCCACGTGATCAGTGCATGATCAGCCACGTGATCAGTGCATGATCAATTACGTGATCAGTGCATGATCAGTCACGTGATCAGTGCATGGTAGCTACGTGATCAGTGCATGATCAGCCACGTGATCAGTGCATGATAGCCACGTGATCAGTGCATGATCAGTCACGTGATCAGTGCATGATCAGTCACGTGATCAGTGCATGATCAGTCACGTGATCAGTGCATGATCAATTACGTGATCAGTGCATGATCAGTCACGTGATCAGTGCATGTTACGTGATCAGTGCATGATCAGCCACGTGATCAGTGCATGATAGCCACGTGATCAGTGCATGATCAGTCACATGATCAGTGCATGATCATCCACGTGATCAGTGCATGATCAGTCACGTGATCAGTGCATGATATAGACGTGATCAGTGCATGATCAGTCACGTGATCAGTGCATGATCAGCCACGTGATCAGTGCATGATAGCCACGTGATCAGTGCATGATAGCCAGTGATCAGTGCATGATCAGTCACGTGATCAGTGCATGATCAGCCACGTGATCAGTGCATGATAGCCACTGATCAGTGCATGATCATCACGTGATCAGTGCATGATCAGTCACGTGATCAGTGCATGATCAGCCACGTGATCAGTGCATGATCAGCCACGTGATCAGTGCATGATCAGTCACGTGATCAGTGCATGATCAGTCACGTGATCAGTGCATGATCAGTCACGTGATCAGTGCATGATCAGCCACGTGATCAGTGCATGATAGCCACGTGATCAGTGCATGATCAGTCACGTGATCAGTGCATGATCAGTCACGTGATCAGTGCATGATCAGCCACGTGATCAGTGCATGATCAGCCACGTGATCAGTGCATGATCAGCCACGTGATCAGTGCATGATCAGCCACGTGATCAGTGCATGATCAGTCACGTGATCAGTGCATGATCAGTCACGTGATCAGTGCATGATCATTTACGTGATCAGTGCATGATCAGTCACGTGACCAGTACATGGTAGCTACGTGATCATTGCATGATCAGCCACGTGATCAGTGCATGATAGCCACGTGATCAGTGCATGATCAGTCACGTGATCAGTGTATGATCAGCCACGTGATCAGTGCATGAGTGCCACGTGATCAGTGCATGATAGTCACGTGACAGTGCATGATCAGCCACGTGATCAGTGCATGATCAGCCACGTGATCAGTGCATGATAGCCACGTGATCAGTGCATGATCAGTTACGTGATCAGTGCATGATCAGCCACGTGATCAGTGCATGATCAGCCACGTGATCAGTGCATGATCAGCCACGTGATCAGTGCATGATAGCCACGTGATCAGTGCATGATCAGTTACGTGAGCAGTGTATGATCAGCCACGTGATCAGTGCATGGTCAGACACGTGAACAGTGTATGATCAGCCACGTGATCAGTGCATGATATCCAAGTGATCAGTGCATGATCATCACGTGATCAGTGTATGATCAGCCACGTGAACAGTGCATGCTCAGTCACGTGATCAGGGCCTGCTGAGCTGCGTGATTACTGTCTGCTCATCTGCTTGACAATTGCCAGCTGAGCTGCACGATTCCTGCCTGTCATCTGCTTGACAATTGCCAGCTGTGCTGCGTAATTCCTGCCTGCTCAGCTGCTTGATTATTGCCAGCTGAGCAGCATGATTCCTCACACCTGAGTTCCATGATTATTGCCTGCTGACTGTTTGATTCGTGCCTACTCAGCTCTTTGTTTATTGCCTCCAGAGGCACATGATCAGTGTATGATAGCAAACATGATCAGCGCATGATCAGTCACATGATCAGCGCCATTAAGTCACGTGATCACTACATGATAGTCATGTGATCAGTCCATGCTCAGTCACGGTATCAGTGCATGATCAGCCACGTGATCAGTGCATGATCTGTCACATGATCAGTGCATGATCATCCACGTGATCAGTGCATGGGCAGTCATGTGATCAGTGCATGATATAGACGTGATCAGTGCATGATCAGTCACGTGATCAGTGCATGATAGCCACGTGATCAGTGCATGATCAGTCACCTGATGGGTGTATGATCATTCACGTGACCTGTACATGGTAGCTACATGATCATTGCATGATCAGCCACGTGAGTAGTGCATGATAGCCACGTGATCAGTGCATGATCAGTCACGTGATCAGTGCATGATAGCCACGTGATCAGTGCATGATAGCCACGTGATCAGTGCATGATCAGTCACGTGATACGTGTGTGATCAGCCACGTGATCAGTGCATGATGAGCCACGTGATCAGTGCATGATCAATTACGTGATCAGTGCATGATCAGTCACGTGACAGTACATGGTTGCTACGTGATCGTTGCATGATCAGCCACGTGAGCAGTGCATGATAGCCACGTGATCAGTGCATGATCAGTCACGTGATCAGTACATGATCAGTCACGTGAACAGTGCATGATCATTTACGTGATCAGTGCATGATCAGTCACGTGACCAGTATATGGTAGCTACGTGATCATTCCATGACGAGCCACGTGAGCAGTGCATGATAGCCACGTGATGTGTGCATGATCAGTTACGTGAGCAGAGTATGATCAGCCACGTGATCAGTGCATGAGTGCCACGTGATCAGTGCATGATATGTCACGTGACAGGTGTGTGATCAGCCACGTGAACAGTGCATGTTCAGCCACGTGATCAGTGCATGATAGCCACGTGATCAGTGCATGATCAGTTACGTGAGCAGTGTATGATCAGCCACGTGATCAGTGCATGATATCCAAGTGATCAGTGCATGATCATCACGTGATCAGTGTATGATCAGCCACGTGAACAGTGCATGCTCAGTCACGTGATCAGGGCCTGCTGAGCTGCGTGATTACTGTCTGCTCATCTGCTTGACAATTGCCAGCTGAGCTGCACGATTCCTGCCTGTCATCTGCTTGACAATTGCCAGCTGTGCTGCGTAATTCCTGCCTGCTCAGCTGCTTGATTATTGCCAGCTGAGCAGCATGATTCCTCACACCTGAGTTCCATGATTATTGCCTGCTGACTGTTTGATTCGTGCCTACTCAGCTCTTTGTTTATTGCCTCCAGAGGCACATGATCAGTGTATGATAGCAAACATGATCAGCGCATGATCAGTCACATGATCAGCGCCATTAAGTCACGTGATCACTACATGATAGTCATGTGATCAGTCCATGCTCAGTCACGGTATCAGTGCATGATCAGCCACGTGATCAGTGCATGATCTGTCACATGATTAGTGTATGATCATCCACGTGATCAGTGCATGGGCAGTCATGTGATCAGTGCATGATATAGACGTGATCAGTGCATGATCAGTCTCGTGATCAGTGCATGATAGCCACGTGATCAGTGCATGATCAGTCACCTGATGGGTGTATGATCATTCACGTGACCTGTACATGGTAGCTACATGATCATTGCATGATCAGCCACGTGAGTAGTGCATGATAGCCACGTGATCACTGCATGATCAGTCACGTGATCAGTGCATGATCAGTCATGTGACCAGTACATGGTAGCTGCGTGATCATGGCATGATCAGCCACGTGAGCAGTGCATGATAGCCACGTGATCAGTGCATGATCAGACACGTGATCAGTGCATGATCAGTCACGTGATCAGTGCATGATCAGCCACGTGATCAGTGCATGATCAGGCACGTGATCAGTGTATGTCAGCCACGTGATCAGTGCATGATAGCCACGTGATCAGTGCATGATCAGTCACGTGATCAGTGCATGATCAGTTACGTGATCAGTGCATGATCAGCCACGTGATCAGTGCATGATCAGCCACGTGATCAGTGCATGATCAATTACGTGATCAGTGCATGATCAGTCACGTGACAGTACATGGTAGCTACGTGATCATTGCATGATCAGCCACGTGATCAGTGCATGATAGCCACGTGATCAGTGCATGATAGCCACGTGATCAGTGCATGATCAGTCACGTGATAGTGTGTGATCAGCCACGTGATCAGTGCATGATATCCACGTGATCAGTGCATGACAGCCACGTGATCAGTGCATGAGAGCCACGTGATCAGTGCATGATCAGTCACGTGATCATGTGTGATCAGCCACGTGATCAGTGCATGATCAGCCACGTGATCAGTGCATGATCAGTCACGTGATCAGTGCATGATCAGCCACGTGATCAGTGCATGATCAGCCACGTGATCAGTGCATGATCAATTACGTGATCAGTGCATGATCAGTCACGTGACCAGTACATGGTAGCTACGTGATCATTGCATGATCAGCCACGTGATCAGTGCATGATAGCCACGTGATCAGTGCATGATCAGCCACGTGATCAGTGCATGATCAGTCACGTGATCAGTGCATGATCAGTCACGTGATCAGTGCATGATCAGCCACGTGATCAGTGCATGTCAGTCATGTATCAGTGCATGATAGCCCGTGATCAGTGCATGATCAGTCCCGTGATCAGTGTATGATCAGCCACGTGATCAGTGCATGATAGCCACGTGATCAGTGCATGATCAGTCACGTGATCAGTGCATGATCAGTCACGTGATCAGTGTATGATCAGCCACGTGAACAGTGCATGCTCAGTCACGTGATCAGGGCCTGCTGAGCTGCGTGATTACTGTCTGCTCATCTGCTTGACAGTTGCCAGCTGAGCTGCACGATTCCTGCCTGTCATCTGCTTGACAATTGCCACCTGTGCTGCGTAATTCCTGCCTGCTCAGCCACTTGATTATTGCCAGCTGAGCAGCATGATTTCTCAGAGCTGAGTTCCATGATTATAGCCTGCTGACTGATTCCTGCCTACTCAGCTCTATGTTCATTGCCTCCAGAGGCACATGATCAGTGTATGACACCAAACATGATCAGCACATGATCAGTCACATGATCAGTGCATGATAAGCCACGTGATCAGTGCATGATCAGTCATGTGATCAGTGCATGATCAGTCATGTGACCAGTGCATGGTAGCTGCGTGATCAGTGCATGATCAGCCACGTGATCAGTGCATGATCAGTCACGTGATCAGTGCATGATCAGTCACGTGATCAGTGTGTGATCAGCCACGTGATCAGTGCATGATATCCACGTGATCAGTGCATGATAGCCACGTGATCAGTGCATGATCAGTCACGTGATCAGTGCATGATCAGTCACGTGATCATGTGTGATCAGCCACGTGATCAGTGCATGATCAGCCACGTGATCAGTGCATGATCAATTACGTGATCAGTGCATGATCAGTCACGTGACCAGTACATGGTAGCTACGTGATCATTGCATGATCAGCCACGTGATCAGTGCATGATAGCCACGTGATCAGTGCATGATATCCACGTGATCAGTGCATGATCAGCCACGTGATCAGTGCATGATCAGCCACGTGATCAGTGCATGATCAGTCACGTGATCATGTGTGATCAGCCACGTGATCAGTGCATGATAGCCACGTGATCAGTGCATGATAGCCACGTGATCAGTGCATGATCAGCCACGTGATCAGTGCATGATAGCCACGTGATCAGTGCATGATCAGTCACGTGATCGTGTGTGATCAGCCACGTGATCAGTGCATGATAGCCACGTGATCAGTGCATGATAGCCACGTGATCAGTGCATGATCAGTCACGTGATACATGTGTGATCAGCCACGTGATCAGTGCATGATGAGCCACGTGATCAGTGCATGATCAATTACGTGATCAGTGCATGATCAGTCACGTGACCAGTACATGGTTGCTACGTGATCGTTGCATGATCAGCCACGTGAGCAGTGCATGATAGCCACGTGATCAGTGCATGATCAGTCACGTGATCAGTACATGATCAGTCACGTGAACAGTGCATGATCATTTACGTGATCTGTGCATGATCAGTCACGTGAACAGTATATGGTAGCTACGTGATCATTCCATGACGAGCCACGTGAGCAGTGCATGATAGCCACGTGATGTGTGCATGATCATTTACGTGAGCAGAGTATGATCAGCCACGTGATCAGTGCATGAGTGCCACGTGATCAGTGCATGATATGTCACGTGACAGGTGAGTGATCAGCCACGTGAACAGTGCATGTTCAGCCACGTGATCAGTGCATGATAGCCACGTGATCAGTGCATGATCAGTTACGTGAGCAGTGTATGGTCAGCCACGTGATCAGTGCATGGTCAGACACGTGAACAGTGTATGATCAGCCACGTGATCAGTGCATGATATCCAAGTGATCAGTGCATGATCATCACGTGATCAGTGTATGATCAGCCACGTGAACAGTGCATGCTCAGTCACGTGATCAGGGCCTGCTGAGCTGCGTGATTACTGTCTGCTCATCTGCTTGAGAATTGCCAGCTGAGCTGCACGATTCCTGCCTGTCATCTGCTTGACAATTGCCAGCTGTGCTGCGTAATTCCTGCCTGCTCAGCTGCTTGATTATTGCCAGCTGAGCAGCATGATTCCTCACAGCTGAGTTCCATGATTATTGCCTGCTGACTGTTTGATTCGTGCCTACTCAGCTCTTTGTTTATTGCCTCCAGAGGCACATGATCAGTGTATGATAGCAAACATGATCAGCGCATGATCAGTCACATGATCAGCGCCTTTAAGTCACGTGATCACTACATGATAGTCATGTGATCAGTCCATGCTCAGTCACGGTATCAGTGCATGATCAGCCACGTGATCAGTGCATGATCAGCCACGTGATCAGTTCATGATAGCCATGTGATCAGTGCATGATTTGTCACGTGATCAGTGCATGATCAGGCACGTGATCAGTGCATGATCAGCCACGTGATCAGTGCATGATAGCCACGTGATCAGTGCATGATCAGTCACCTGATGGGTGTATGATCAGTCACGTGACCAGTACATGGTAGCTACATGATCATTGCATGATCAGCCACGTGAGTAGTGCATGATAGCCACGTGATCAGTGCATGATCAGTCACGTGATCAGTGCATGATCAGTCATGTGATCAGTGCATGATCAGGCACGTGATCAGTGCATGATCAGCCACGTGATCAGTGCATGATAGCCACGTGATCAGTGCATGATCAGTCACGTGATCAGTGCATGATCAGTCACGTGATCAGTGCATGATCAGCCACGTGATCAGTGCATGATCAGCCACGTGATCAGTGCATGATCAATTACGTGATCAGTGCATGATCAGTCACGTGACCAGTATATGGTAGCTACGTGATCATTGCATGATCAGCCATGATCAGTGCATGATAGCCACGTGATCAGTGCATGATCAGTCACGTGATCAGTGCATGATCACTCACGTGATCAGTGCATGATCAGTCACGTGATCAGTGCATGATCAATCACGTGATCAGTGCATGATCAGTCACGTGATCAGTACATGATAGTCACGTGATCAGTGCATGATCAGCCACGTGATCAGTGCATGATAGCCACGTGATCAGTGCATGATCAGTCACATGATCAGTGTATGATCATCCACGTGATCAGTGCATGGGCAGTCATGTGATCAGTGCATGATATAGACGTGATCAGTGCATGATCAGTCACGTGATCAGTGCATGATCAGCCACGTGATCAGTGCATGATAGCCACGTAATCAGTGCATGATAGCCAGTGATCAGTGCATGATCAGTCACGTGATCAGTGCATGATCAGCCACGTGATCAGTGCATGATAGCCACTGATCAGTGCATGATCATCACGTGATCAGTGCATGATCAGTCACGTGATCAGTGCATGATCAGCCACGTGATCAGTGCATGATCAGCCACGTGATCAGTGCATGATCAGTCACGTGATCAGTGCATGATCAGTCACGTGATCAGTGCATGATCAGTCACGTGATCAGTGCATGATCAGCCACGTGATCAGTGCATGATAGCCACGTGATCAGTGCATGATCAGTCACGTGATCAGTGCATGATCAGTCACGTGATCAGTGCATGATCAGCCACGTGATCAGTGCATGATCAGCCACGTGATCAGTGCATGATCAGCCACGTGATCAGTGCATGATCAGCCACGTGATCAGTGCATGATCAGTCACGTGATCAGTGCATGATCAGTCACGTGACAGTGCATGATCATTTACGTGATCAGTGCATGATCAGTCACGTGACCAGTATATGGTAGCTACGTGATCATTCCATGACAGCCACGTGAGCAGTGCATGATAGCCACGTGATGTGTGCATGATGAGTTTCGTGAGCAGAGTATGATCAGCCACGTGATCAGTGCATGAGTGCCACGTGATCAGTGCATGATCAGTCACGTGATCAGTGCATGATCAGCCACGTGATCAGTGCATGATCAGCCACGTGATCAGTGCATGATCAGCCACGTGATCAGTGCATGATAGCCACGTGATCAGTGCATGATCAGTTACGTGAGCAGTGTATGATCAGCCACGTGATCAGTGCATGGTCAGACACGTGAACAGTGTATGATCAGCCACGTGATCAGTGCATGATATCCAAGTGATCAGTGCATGATCATCACGTGATCAGTGTATGATCAGCCACGTGAACAGTGCATGCTCAGTCACGTGATCAGGGCCTGCTGAGCTGCGTGATTACTGTCTGCTCATCTGCTTGACAATTGCCAGCTGAGCTGCACGATTCCTGCCTGTCATCTGCTTGACAATTGCCAGCTGTGCTGCGTAATTCCTGCCTGCTCAGCTGCTTGATTATTGCCAGCTGAGCAGCATGATTCCTCACACCTGAGTTCCATGATTATTGCCTGCTGACTGTTTGATTCGTGCCTACTCAGCTCTTTGTTTATTGCCTCCAGAGGCACATGATCAGTGTATGATAGCAAACATGATCAGCGCATGATCAGTCACATGATCAGCGCCATTAAGTCACGTGATCACTACATGATAGTCATGTGATCAGTCCATGCTCAGTCACGGTATCAGTGCATGATCAGCCACGTGATCAGTGCATGATCTGTCACATGATTAGTGTATGATCATCCACGTGATCAGTGCATGGGCAGTCATGTGATCAGTGCATGATATAGACGTGATCAGTGCATGATCAGTCTCGTGATCAGTGCATGATAGCCACGTGATCAGTGCATGATCAGTCACCTGATGGGTGTATGATCATTCACGTGACCTGTACATGGTAGCTACATGATCATTGCATGATCAGCCACGTGAGTAGTGCATGATAGCCACGTGATCAGTGCATGATCAGTCACGTGATCAGTGCATGATAGCCACGTGATCAGTGCATGATAGCCACGTGATCAGTGCATGATCAGTCACGTGATACGTGTGTGATCAGCCACGTGATCAGTGCATGATGAGCCACGTGATCAGTGCATGATCAATTACGTGATCAGTGCATGATCAGTCACGAGACCAGGACATGGTTGCTACGTGATCGTTGCATGATCAGCCACGTGAGCAGAGCATGATAGCCACGTGATCAGTGCATTATCAGTCACGTGATCAGTACATGATCAGTCACGTGAACAGTGCATTATCATTTACGTGATCTTTGCATGATCAGTCACGTGACCAGTATATGGTAGCTACGTGATCATTCCATGACGAGCCACGTGAGCAGTGCATGATAGCCACGTGATGTGTGCATGATCAGTTACGTGAGCAGAGTATGATCAGCCACGTGATCAGTGCATGAGTGCCACGTGATCAGTGCATGATATGTCAAGTGACAGGTGTGTGATCAGCCACGTGAACAGTGCATGTTCAGCCACGTATTCAGTGCATGATAGCCACGTGATCAGTGCATGATCAGTTACGTGAGCAGTGTATGATCAGCCACGTGATCAGTGCATGATATCCAAGTGATCAGTGCATGATCATCACGTGATCAGTGTATGATCAGCCACGTGAACAGTGCATGCTCAGTCACGTGATCAGGGCCTGCTGAGCTGCGTGATTACTGTCTGCTCATCTGCTTGACAATTGCCAGCTGAGCTGCACGATTCCTGCCTGTCATCTGCTTGACAATTGCCAGCTGTGCTGCGTAATTCCTGCCTGCTCAGCTGCTTGATTATTGCCAGCTGAGCAGCATGATTCCTCACACCTGAGTTCCATGATTATTGCCTGCTGACTGTTTGATTCGTGCCTACTCAGCTCTTTGTTTATTGCCTCCAGAGGCACATGATCAGTGTATGATAGCAAACATGATCAGCGCATGATCAGTCACATGATCAGCGCCATTAAGTCACGTGATCACTACATGATAGTCATGTGATCAGTCCATGCTCAGTCACGGTATCAGTGCATGATCAGCCACGTGATCAGTGCATGATCTGTCACAAGATTAGTGTATGATCATCCACGTGATCAGTGCATGGGCAGTCATGTGATCAGTGCATGATATAGACGTGATCAGTGCATGATCAGTCTCGTGATCAGTGCATGATAGCCACGTGATCAGTGCATGATCAGTCACCTGATGGGTGTATGATCATTCACGTGACCTGTACATGGTAGCTACATGATCATTGCATGATCAGCCACGTGAGTAGTGCATGATAGCCACGTGATCACTGCATGATCAGTCACGTGATCAGTGCATGATCAGTCATGTGACCAGTACATGGTAGCTGCGTGATCATGGCATGATCAGCCACGTGAGCAGTGCATGATAGCCACGTGATCAGTGCATGATCAGACACGAGATCAGTGCATGATCAGTCACGTGATCAGTGCATGATCAGCCACGTGATCAGTGCATGACCAGGCACGTGATCAGTGTATGTCAGCCAAGTGATCAGTGCATGATAGCCACGTGATCAGTGCATGATCAGTCACGTGATCAGTGCATGATCAGTCATGTGATCAGTGCATGATCAGCCACGTGATCAGTGCATGATCAGCCACGTGATCAGTGCATGATCAATTACGTGATCAGTGCATGATCAGTCACGTGACAGTACATGGTAGCTACGTGATCATTGCATGATCAGCCACGTGATCAGTGCATGATAGCCACGTGATCAGTGCATGATAGCCACGTGATCAGTGCATGATCAGTCATGTGATATGTGTGATCAGCCACGTGATCAGTGCATGATATCCACGTGATCAGTGCATGACAGCCACGTGATCAGTGCATGAGAGCCACGTGATCAGTGCATGATCAGTCACGTGATATATGTGTGATCAGCCACGTGATCAGTGCATGATCAGCCACGTGATCAGTGCATGATCAGTCACGTGATCAGTGCATGATCAGCCACGTGATCAGTGCATGATCAGCCACGTGATCAGTGCATGATCAATTACGTGATCAGTGCATGATCAGTCACGTGACCAGTACATGGTAGCTACGTGATCATTGCATGATCAGCCACGTGAGCAGTGCATGATAGCCACGTGATCAGTGCATGATCAGCCACGTGATCAGTGCATGATCAGTCACGTGATCAGTGCATGATCAGTCACGTGATCAGTGCATGATCAGCCACGTGATCAGTGCATGTGAGTCATGTGTCAGTGCATGATAGCCCGTGATCAGTGCATGATCAGTCCCATGATCAGTGTATGATCAGCCACGTGATCAGTGCATGATAGCTACGTGATCAGTGCATGATCAGTCACGTGATCAGTGCATGATCAGTCACGTGATCAGTGTATGATCAGCCACGTAACAGTGCATGCTCAGTCACGTGATCAGGGCCTGCTGAGCTGCGTGATTACTGTCTGCTCATCTGCTTGACAGTTGCCAGCTGAGCTGCACGATTCCTGCCTGTCATCTGCTTGACAATTGCCACCTGTGCTGCGTAATTCCTGCCTGCTCAGCCACTTGATTATTGCCAGCTGAGCAGCATGATTTCTCAGAGCTGAGTTCCATGATTATAGCCTGCTGACTGATTCCTGCCTACTCAGCTCTTTGTTCATTGCCTCCAGAGGCACATGATCAGTGTATGACACCAAACATGATCAGTGCATGATCAGTCACATGATCAGTGCATGATAAGCCACGTGATCAGTGCATGATCAGTCATGTGATCAGTGCATGATCAGTCATGTGACCAGTACATGGAAGCTGTGTGATCAGTGCATGATCAGCCACGTGATCAGTGCATGATCAGTCACGTGATCAGTGCATGATCAGTCACGTGATCAGTGTGTGATCAGCCACGTGATCAGTGCATGATATCCACGTGATCAGTGCATGATAGCCACGTGATCAGTGCATGATCATTCACGTGATCAGTGCATGATCAGTCACGTGATCATGTGTGATCAGCCACGTGATCAGTGCATGATGAGCCACGTGATCAGTGCATGATCAATTACGTGATCAGTGCATGATCAGTCACGTGACCAGTACATGGTAGCTACGTGATCATTGCATGATCAGCCACGTGATCAGTGCATGATAGCCACGTGATCAGTGCATGATATCCACGTGATCAGTGCATGATCAGCCACGTGATCAGTGCATGATCAGCCACGTGATCAGTGCATGATCAGTCACGTGATCATGTGTGATCAGCCACGTGATCAGTGCATGATCAGTCACGTGATCAGTACATGATAGCTACGTGATCAGTGCATGATCAGCCACGTGATCAGTGCATGATAGCCACGTGATCAGTGCATGATCAGCCACGTGATCAGTGCATGATATCCACGTGATCAGTGCATGATCAGCCACGTGATCAGTGCATGATCAGCCACGTGATCAGTGCATGATCAGTCACGTGATCAGGGCCTGCTGAGCTGCGTGATTACTGTCTGCTCATCTGCTTGACAATTGCCAGCTGAGCTGCACGATTCCTGCCTGTCATCTGCTTGACAATTGCCAGCTGTGCTGCGTAATTCCTGCCTGCTCAGCTGCTTGATTATTGCCAGCTGAGCAGCATGATTCCTCACATCCTAGTCCATGATTATTGCCTGCTGACTGTTTGATTCGTGCCTACTCAGCTCTTTGTTTATTGCCTCCAGAGGCACATGATCAGTGTATGATAGCAAACATGATCAGTGCATGATCAGTCACATGATCAGTGCCATTAAGTCACGTGATCAGTACATGATAGTCATGTGATCAGTCCATGCTCAGTCACGTATCAGTGCATGATCAGCCACGTGATCAGTGCATGATCAGTCACGTGATCAGTGCATGATCAGTCACGTGATCAGTGCATGATCATTTACGTGATCAGTGCATGATCAGTCACGTGATCAGTATATGGTAGCTACGTGATCAGTGCATGACAGCCACGTGAGCAGTGCATGATAGCCACGTGATCAGTGCATGATCAGTTACGTGATCAGTGTATGATCAGCCACGTGATCAGTGCATGATGCCACGTGATCAGTGCATGATAGTCACGTGATCAGTGTGTGATCAGCCACGTGATCAGTGCATGATCAGCCACGTGATCAGTGCATGATAGCCACGTGATCAGTGCATGATCAGTTACGTGATCAGTGTATGATCAGCCACGTGATCAGTGCATGCTCAGTCACGTGATCAGGGCCTGCTGAGCTGCGTGATTACTGTCTGCTCATCTGCTTGACAATTGCCAGCTGAGCTGCACGATTCCTGCCTGTCATCTGCTTGACAATTGCCAGCTGTGCTGCGTAATTCCTGCCTGCTCAGCTGCTTGATTATTGCCAGCTGAGCAGCATGATTCCTCACAGCTGAGTTCCATGATTATTGCCTGCTGACTGTTTGATTCGTGCCTACTCAGCTCTTTGTTTATTGCCTCCAGAGGCACATGATCAGTGTATGATAGCAAACATGATCAGCGCATGATCAGTCACATGATCAGCGCCATTAAGTCACGTGATCACTACATGATAGTCATGTGATCAGTCCATGCTCAGTCACGGTATCAGTGCATGATCAGCCACGTGATCAGTGCATGATCTGTCACAAGATTAGTGTATGATCATCCACGTGATCAGTGCATGGGCAGTCATGTGATCAGTGCATGATATAGACGTGATCAGTGCATGATCAGTCACGTGATCAGTGCATGATAGCCACGTGATCAGTGCATGATCAGTCACCTGATGGGTGTATGATCATTCACGTGACCTGTACATGGTAGCTACATGATCATTGCATGATCAGCCACGTGAGTAGTGCATGATAGCCACGTGATCAGTGCATGATCAGTCACGTGATCAGTGCATGATCAGCCACGTGATCAGTGCATGATAGCCACGTGATCAGTGCATGATCAGTCACGTGATCGTGCATGATCAGCCACGTGATCAGTGCATGATGAGCCACGTGATCAGTGCATGATCAATTACGTGATCAGTGCATGATCAGTCACGTGATCAGTACATGGTTGCTACGTGATCGTTGCATGATCAGCCACGTGATCAGTGCATGATAGCCACGTGATCAGTGCATGATCAGTCACGTGATCAGTACATGATCAGTCACGTGAACAGTGCATGATCATTTACGTGATCAGTGCATGATCAGTCACGTGACCAGTATATGGTAGCTACGTGATCATTCCATGACGAGCCACGTGAGCAGTGCATGATAGCCACGTGATGTGTGCATGATCAGTTACGTGAGCAGAGTATGATCAGCCACGTGATCAGTGCATGAGTGCCACGTGATCAGTGCATGATATGTCACGTGACAGGTGTGTGATCAGCCACGTGAACAGTGCATGTTCAGCCACGTGATCAGTGCATGATAGCCACGTGATCAGTGCATGATCAGTTACGTGAGCAGTGTATGATCAGCCACGTGATCAGTGCATGATATCCAAGTGATCAGTGCATGATCATCACGTGATCAGTGCATGATCAGCCACGTGAACAGTGCATGCTCAGTCACGTGATCAGGGCCTGCTGAGCTGCGTGATTACTGTCTGCTCATCTGCTTGACAATTGCCAGCTGAGCTGCACGATTCCTGCCTGTCATCTGCTTGACAATTGCCAGCTGTGCTGCGTAATTCCTGCCTGCTCAGCTGCTTGATTATTGCCAGCTGAGCAGCATGATTCCTCACACCTGAGTTCCATGATTATTGCCTGCTGACTGTTTGATTCGTGCCTACTCAGCTCTTTGTTTATTGCCTCCAGAGGCACATGATCAGTGTATGATAGCAAACATGATCAGCGCATGATCAGTCACATGATCAGCGCCATTAAGTCACGTGATCACTACATGATAGTCATGTGATCAGTCCATGCTCAGTCACGGTATCAGTGCATGATCAGCCACGTGATCAGTGCATGATCTGTCACATGATTAGTGTATGATCATCCACGTGATCAGTGCATGGGCAGTCATGTGATCAGTGCATGATATAGACGTGATCAGTGCATGATCAGTCTCGTGATCAGTGCATGATAGCCACGTGATCAGTGCATGATCAGTCACCTGATGGGTGTATGATCATTCACGTGACCTGTACATGGTAGCTACATGATCATTGCATGATCAGCCACGTGAGTAGTGCATGATAGCCACGTGATCACTGCATGATCAGTCACGTGATCAGTGCATGATCAGTCATGTGACCAGTACATGGTAGCTGCGTGATCATGCATGATCAGCCACGTGAGCAGTGCATGATAGCCACGTGATCAGTGCATGATCAGACACGTGATCAGTGCATGATCAGTCACGTGATCAGTGCATGATCAGCCACGTGATCAGTGCATGATCAGTCACGTGATCAGTGCATGATCAGCCACGTGATCAGTGCATGATCAGCCACGTGATCAGTGCATGATCATTACGTGATCAGTGCATGATCAGTCACGTGATCAGTGCATGGTAGCCACGTGATCAGTGCATGATCAGCCACGTGATCAGTGCATGATAGCCACGTGATCAGTGCATGATAGCCACGTGATCAGTGCATGATCAGTCACGTGATCAGTGCATGATCAGCCACGTGATCAGTGCATGATCAGCCACGTGATCAGTGCATGATCAGCCACGTGATCAGTGCATGATCAATTACGTGATCAGTGCATGATCAGTCACGTGACCAGTACATGGTTGCTACGTGATCGTGCATGATCAGCCACGTGATCAGTGCATGATAGCCACGTGATCAGTGCATGATCAGTCACGTGATCAGTGCATGATCAGTCACGTGATCAGTGCATGATCATTTACGTGATCAGTGCATGATCAGTCACGTGACCAGTATATGGTAGCTACGTGATCATTCATGATCAGCCACGTGATCAGTGCATGATAGCCACGTGATGTGTGCATGATCAGTCACGTGAGCAGTGTATGATCAGCCACGTGATCAGTGCATGATAGCCACGTGATCAGTGCATGATCAGTTACGTGAGCAGTGTATGATCAGCCACGTGATCAGTGCATGGTCAGACACGTGAACAGTGTATGATCAGCCACGTGATCAGTGCATGATATCCAAGTGATCAGTGCATGATCATCACGTGATCAGTGTATGATCAGCCACGTGAACAGTGCATGCTCAGTCACGTGATCAGGGCCTGCTGAGCTGCGTGATTACTGTCTGCTCATCTGCTTGACAATTGCCAGCTGAGCTGCACGATTCCTGCCTGTCATCTGCTTGACAATTGCCAGCTGTGCTGCGTAATTCCTGCCTGCTCAGCTGCTTGATTATTGCCAGCTGAGCAGCATGATTCCTCACACCTGAGTTCCATGATTATTGCCTGCTGACTGTTTGATTCGTGCCTACTCAGCTCTTTGTTTATTGCCTCCAGAGGCACATGATCAGTGTATGATAGCAAACATGATCAGCGCATGATCAGTCACATGATCAGCGCCATTAAGTCACGTGATCACTACATGATAGTCATGTGATCAGTCCATGCTCAGTCACGGTATCAGTGCATGATCAGCCACGTGATCAGTGCATGATCTGTCACATGATTAGTGCATGATCATCCACGTGATCAGTGCATGGGCAGTCATGTGATCAGTGCATGATATAGACGTGAACAGTGCATGATCAGTCGTGATCAGTGCATGATAGCCACGTGATCAGTGCATGATCAGTCACCTGATGGGTGTATGATCATTCACGTGACCTGTACATGGTAGCTACATGATCATTGCATGATCAGCCACGTGAGTAGTGCATGATAGCCACGTGATCAGTGCATGATCAGTCACGTGATCAGTGCATGATAGCCACGTGATCAGTGCATGATAGCCACGTGATCAGTGCATGATCAGTCACGTGATACGTGTGTGATCAGCCACGTGATCAGTGCATGATGAGCCACGTGATCAGTGCATGATCAATTACGTGATCAGTGCATGATCAGTCACGTGACAGTACATGGTTGCTACGTGATCGTTGCATGATCAGCCACGTGAGCAGTGCATGATAGCCACGTGATCAGTGCATGATCAGTCACGTGATCAGTACATGATCAGTCACGTGAACAGTGCATGATCATTTACGTGATCAGTGCATGATCAGTCACGTGACCAGTATATGGTAGCTACGTGATCATTCCATGACGAGCCACGTGAGCAGTGCATGATAGCCACGTGATGTGTGCATGATCAGTTACGTGAGCAGAGTATGATCAGCCACGTGATCAGTGCATGAGTGCCACGTGATCAGTGCATGATATGTCACGTGACAGGTGTGTGATCAGCCACGTGAACAGTGCATGTTCAGCCACGTGATCAGTGCATGATAGCCACGTGATCAGTGCATGATCAGTTACGTGAGCAGTGTATGATCAGCCACGTGATCAGTGCATGATATCCAAGTGATCAGTGCATGATCATCACGTGATCAGTGTATGATCAGCCACGTGAACAGTGCATGCTCAGTCACGTGATCAGGGCCTGCTGAGCTGCGTGATTACTGTCTGCTCATCTGCTTGACAATTGCCAGCTGAGCTGCACGATTCCTGCCTGTCATCTGCTTGACAATTGCCAGCTGTGCTGCGTAATTCCTGCCTGCTCAGCTGCTTGATTATTGCCAGCTGAGCAGCATGATTCCTCACACCTGAGTTCCATGATTATTGCCTGCTGACTGTTTGATTCGTGCCTACTCAGCTCTTTGTTTATTGCCTCCAGAGGCACATGATCAGTGTATGATAGCAAACATGATCAGCGCATGATCAGTCACATGATCAGCGCCATTAAGTCACGTGATCACTACATGATAGTCATGTGATCAGTCCATGCTCAGTCACGGTATCAGTGCATGATCAGCCACGTGATCAGTGCATGATCTGTCACAAGATTAGTGTATGATCATCCACGTGATCAGTGCATGGGCAGTCATGTGATCAGTGCATGATATAGACGTGATCAGTGCATGATCAGTCTCGTGATCAGTGCATGATAGCCACGTGATCAGTGCATGATCAGTCACCTGATGGGTGTATGATCATTCACGTGACCTGTACATGGTAGCTACATGATCAATGCATGATCAGCCACGTGAGTAGTGCATGATAGCCACGTGATCACTGCATGATCAGTCACGTGATCAGTGCATGATCAGTCATGTGACCAGTACATGGTAGCTGCGTGATCATGGCATGATCAGCCACGTGAGCAGTGCATGATAGCCACGTGATCAGTGCATGATCAGACACGTGATCAGTGCATGATCAGTCACGTGATCAGTGCATGATCAGCCACGTGATCAGTGCATGACCAGGCACGTGATCAGTGTATGTCAGCCAAGTGATCAGTGCATGATAGCCACGTGATCAGTGCATGATCAGTCACGTGATCAGTGCATGATCAGTTATGTGATCAGTGTATGATCAGCCACGTGATCAGTGCATGATCAGCCACGTGATCAGTGCATGATCAATTACGTGATCAGTGCATGATCAGTCACGTGACAGTACATGGTAGCTACGTGATCATTGCATGATCAGCCACGTGATCAGTGCATGATAGCCACGTGATCAGTGCATGATAGCCACGTGATCAGTGCATGATCAGTCATGTGATAGTGTGTGATCAGCCACGTGATCAGTGCATGATATCCACGTGATCAGTGCATGACAGCCACGTGATCAGTGCATGAGAGCCACGTGATCAGTGCATGATCAGTCACGTGATATATGTGTGATCAGCCACGTGATCAGTGCATGATCAGCCACGTGATCAGTGCATGATCAGTCACGTGATCAGTGCATGATCAGCCACGTGATCAGTGCATGATCAGCCACGTGATCAGTGCATGATCAGTTACGTGATCAGTGCATGATCAGTCACGTGATCAGTGCATGGTAGCTACGTGATCATTGCATGATCAGCCACGTGATCAGTGCATGATAGCCACGTGATCAGTGCATGATCAGCCACGTGATCAGTGCATGATCAGTCACGTGATCAGTGCATGATCAGTCACGTGATCAGTGCATGATCAGCCACGTGATCAGTGCATGTCAGTCATGTAGTCAGTGCATGATAGCCCGTGATCAGTGCATGATCAGTCCCATGATCAGTGTATGATCAGCCACGTGATCAGTGCATGATAGCCACGTGATCAGTGCATGATCAGTCACATGATCAGTGCATGATCAGTCACGTGATCAGTGTGTGATCAGCCACGTAACAGTGCATGCTCAGTCACGTGATCAGGGCCTGCTGAGCTGCGTGATTACTGTCTGCTCATCTGCTTGACAGTTGCCAGCTGAGCTGCACGATTCCTGCCTGTCATCTCCTTGACAATTGCCACCTGTGCTGCGTAATTCCTGCCTGCTCATCCACTTGATTATTGCCAGCTGAGCAGCATGATTTCTCAGAGCTGAGTTCCATGATTATAGCCTGCTGACTGATTCCTGCCTACTCAGCTCTATGTTCATTGCCTCCAGAGGCACATGATCAGTGTGACACCAAACATGATCAGCACATGATCAGTCACATGATCAGTGCATGATAAGCCACGTGATCAGTGCATGATCAGTCATGTGATCAGTGCATGATCAGTCATGTGACCAGTACATGGTAGCTGTGTGATCATTGCATGATCAGCCACGTGATCAGTGCATGATCAGTCACGTGATCAGTGCATGATCAGTCACGTGATCGTGTGTGATCAGCCACGTGATCAGTGCATGATATCCACGTGATCAGTGCATGATAGCCACGTGATCAGTGCATGATATTCACGTGATCAGTGCATGATCAGTCACGTGATCATGTGTGATCAGCCACGTGATCAGTGCATGATGAGCCACGTGATCAGTGCATGATCAATTACGTGATCAGTGCATGATCAGTCACGTGACCAGTACATGGTAGCTACGTGATCATTGCATGATCAGCCACGTGATCAGTGCATGATAGCCACGTGATCAGTGCATGATCATCCACGTGATCAGTGCATGATCAGCCACGTGATCAGTGCATGATCAGCCACGTGATCAGTGCATGATCAGTCACGTGATCATGTGTGATCAGCCACGTGATCAGTGCATGATAGCCACGTGATCAGTGCATGATAGCCACGTGATCAGTGCATGATCAGCCACGTGATCAGTGCATGATAGCCACGTGATCAGTGCATGATCAGTCACGTGATCGTGTGTGATCAGCCACGTGATCAGTGCATGATAGCCACGTGATCAGTGCATGATAGCCACGTGATCAGTGCATGATCAGTCACGTGATACATGTGTGATCAGCCACGTGATCAGTGCATGATGAGCCACGTGATCAGTGCATGATCAATTACGTGATCAGTGCATGATCAGTCACGTGACCAGTACATGGTTGCTACGTGATCGTTGCATGATCAGCCACGTGAGCAGTGCATGATAGCCACGTGATCAGTGCATGATCAGTCACGTGATCAGTACATGATCAGTCACGTGAACAGTGCATGATCATTTACGTGATCTGTGCATGATCAGTCACGTGACCAGTATATGGTAGCTACGTGATCATTCCATGACGAGCCACGTGAGAAGTGCATGATAGCCACGTGATGTGTGCATGATCAGTTACGTGAGCAGAGTATGATCAGCCACGTGATCAGTGCATGAGTGCCACGTGATCAGTGCATGATATGTCACGTGACAGGTGAGTGATCAGCCACGTGAACAGTGCATGTTCAGCCACGTGATCAGTGCATGATAGCCACGTGATCAGTGCATGATCAGTTACCTGAGCAGTGTATGATCAGCCACGTGATCAGTGCATGGTCAGACACGTGAACAGTGTATGATCAGCCACGTGATCAGTGCATGATATCCAAGTGATCAGTGCATGATCATCACGTGATCAGTGTATGATCAGCCACGTGAACAGTGCATGCTCAGTCACGTGATCAGGGCCTGCTGAGCTGCGTGATTACTGTCTGCTCATCTGCTTGACAATTGCCAGCTGAGCTGCACGATTCCTGCCTGTCATCTGCTTGACAATTGCCAGCTGTGCTGCGTAATTCCTGCCTGCTCAGCTGCTTGATTATTGCCAGCTGAGCAGCATGAGTCCTCACAGCTGAGTTCCATGATTATTGCCTGCTGACTGTTTGATTCGTGCCTACTCAGCTCTTTGTTTATTGCCTCCAGAGGCACATGATCAGTGTATGATAGCAAACATGATCAGCGCATGATCAGTCACATGATCAGCGCCTTTAAGTCACGTGATCACTACATGATAGTCATGTGATCAGTCCATGCTCAGTCACGGTATCAGTGCATGATCAGCCACGTGATCAGTGCATGATCAGCCACGTGATCAGTGCATGATAGCCACGTGATCAGTGCATGATCAGTCACGTGATCAGTGCATGATCAGGCACGTGATCAGTGCATGATCAGCCACGTGATCAGTGCATGATAGCCACGTGATCAGTGCATGATCAGTCACCTGATGGGTGTATGATCAGTCACGTGACCAGTACATGGTAGCTACATGATCATTGCATGATCAGCCACGTGAGTAGTGCATGATAGCCACGTGATCAGTGCATGATCAGTCACGTGATCAGTGCATGATCAGTCATGTGATCAGTGCATGATCAGGCACGTGATCAGTGCATGATCAGCCACGTGATCAGTGCATGATAGCCACGGATCAGTGCATGATCAGTCACGTGATCAGTGCATGATCAGTCACGTGATCAGTGCATGATCAGCCACGTGATCAGTGCATGATCAGCCACGTGATCAGTGCATGATCAATTACGTGATCAGTGCATGATCAGTCACGTGACCAGTACATGGTAGCTACGTGATCATTGCATGATCAGCCACGTGATCAGTGCATGATAGCCACGTGATCAGTGCATGATCAGTCACGTGATCAGTGCATGATCAGTCACGTGATCAGTGCATGATCAGTCATGTGATCAGTGCATGATCAATCACGTGATCAGTGCATGATCAGTCACGTGATCAGTGCATGATAGTCACGTGATCAGTGCAGGATCAGCCACGTGATCAGTGCATGATAGCCACGTGATCAGTGCATGATCTGTCGCGTGATCAGTGTATGATCATCCACGTGACCAGTGCATGGGCAGTCATGTGATCAGTGCATGATATAGACGTGATCAGTACATGATCAGTCACGTGATCAGTGCATGATCAGCCACGTGATCAGTGCATGATAGCCACGTGATCAGTGCATGATAGCCAGTGATCAGTGCATGATCAGTCACGTGATCAGTGCATGATCAGCCACGTGATCAGTGCATGATAGCCACTGATCAGTGCATGATCATCACGTGATCAGTGCATGATCAGTCACGTGATCAGTGCATGATCAGCCACGTGGTCAGTGCATGATCAGCCACGTGATCAGTGCATGATCAGTCACGTGATCGGTGCATGATCAGTCACGTGATCAGTGCATGATCAGTCACGTGATCAGTGCATGGTCAGCTACGTGATCAGTGCATGATAGCCACGTGATCAGTGCATGATCAGTCACGTGATCAGTGCATGATCAGTCACGTGATCAGTGCATGATCAGCCACGTGATCAGTGCATGATCAGCCACGTGATCAGTGCATGATCAGTTACGTGATCAGTGCATGATCAGCCACGTGATCAGTGCATGATCAGTCACGTGATCAGTGCATGATCAGTCACGTGACAGTGCATGATCAATTACGTGATCAGTGCATGATCAGTCACGTGACCAGTATATGGTAGCTACGTGATCATTCCATGACAGCCACGTGAGCAGTGCATGATAGCCACGTGATGTGTGCATGATGAGTTCGTGAGCAGAGTATGATCAGCCACGTGATCAGTGCATGAGTGCCACGTGATCAGTGCATGATCAGTCACGTGATCAGTGCATGATCAGCCACGTGATCAGTGCATGATCAGCCACGTGATCAGTGCATGATCAGCCACGTGATCAGTGCATGATAGCCACGTGATCAGTGCATGATCAGTTACGTGAGCAGTGTATGATCAGCCACGTGATCAGTGCATGGTCAGACACGTGAACAGTGTATGATCAGCCACGTGATCAGTGCATGATATCCAAGTGATCAGTGCATGATCATCACGTGATCAGTGTATGATCAGCCACGTGAACAGTGCATGCTCAGTCACGTGATCAGGGCCTGCTGAGCTGCGTGATTACTGTCTGCTCATCTGCTTGACAATTGCCAGCTGAGCTGCACGATTCCTGCCTGTCATCTGCTTGACAATTGCCAGCTGTGCTGCGTAATTCCTGCCTGCTCAGCTGCTTGATTATTGCCAGCTGAGCAGCATGATTCCTCACACCTGAGTTCCATGATTATTGCCTGCTGACTGTTTGATTCGTGCCTACTCAGCTCTTTGTTTATTGCCTCCAGAGGCACATGATCAGTGTATGATAGCAAACATGATCAGCGCATGATCAGTCACATGATCAGCGCCATTAAGTCACGTGATCACTACATGATAGTCATGTGATCAGTCCATGCTCAGTCACGGTATCAGTGCATGATCAGCCACGTGATCAGTGCATGATCTGTCACATGATTAGTGTATGATCATCCACGTGATCAGTGCATGGGCAGTCATGTGATCAGTGCATGATATAGACGTGATCAGTGCATGATCAGTCTCGTGATCAGTGCATGATAGCCACGTGATCAGTGCATGATCAGTCACCTGATGGGTGTATGATCATTCACGTGACCTGTACATGGTAGCTACATGATCATTGCATGATCAGCCACGTGAGTAGTGCATGATAGCCACGTGATCAGTGCATGATCAGTCACGTGATCAGTGCATGATAGCCACGTGATCAGTGCATGATAGCCACGTGATCAGTGCATGATCAGTCACGTGATACGTGTGTGATCAGCCACGTGATCAGTGCATGATGAGCCACGTGATCAGTGCATGATCAATTACGTGATCAGTGCATGATCAGTCACGTGATCAGTACATGGTTGCTACGTGATCGTTGCATGATCAGCCACGTGAGCAGTGCATGATAGCCACGTGATCAGTGCATGATCAGTCACGTGATCAGTACATGATCAGTCACGTGAACAGTGCATGATCATTTACGTGATCAGTGCATGATCAGTCACGTGACCAGTATATGGTAGCTACGTGATCATTCCATGACGAGCCACGTGAGCAGTGCATGATAGCCACGTGATGTGTGCATGATCAGTTACGTGAGCAGAGTATGATCAGCCACGTGATCAGTGCATGAGTGCCACGTGATCAGTGCATGATATGTCACGTGACAGGTGTGTGATCAGCCACGTGAACAGTGCATGTTCAGCCACGTGATCAGTGCATGATAGCCACGTGATCAGTGCATGATCAGTTACGTGAGCAGTGTATGATCAGCCACGTGATCAGTGCATGATATCCAAGTGATCAGTGCATGATCATCACGTGATCAGTGTATGATCAGCCACGTGAACAGTGCATGCTCAGTCACGTGATCAGGGCCTGCTGAGCTGCGTGATTACTGTCTGCTCATCTGCTTGACAATTGCCAGCTGAGCTGCACGATTCCTGCCTGTCATCTGCTTGACAATTGCCAGCTGTGCTGCGTAATTCCTGCCTGCTCAGCTGCTTGATTATTGCCAGCTGAGCAGCATGATTCCTCACACCTGAGTTCCATGATTATTGCCTGCTGACTGTTTGATTCGTGCCTACTCAGCTCTTTGTTTATTGCCTCCAGAGGCACATGATCAGTGTATGATAGCAAACATGATCAGCGCATGATCAGTCACATGATCAGCGCCATTAAGTCACGTGATCACTACATGATAGTCATGTGATCAGTCCATGCTCAGTCACGGTATCAGTGCATGATCAGCCACGTGATCAGTGCATGATCTGTCACAGATTAGTGTATGATCATCCACGTGATCAGTGCATGGGCAGTCATGTGATCAGTGCATGATATAGACGTGATCAGTGCATGATCAGTCTCGTGATCAGTGCATGATAGCCACGTGATCAGTGCATGATCAGTCACCTGATGGGTGTATGATCATTCACGTGACCTGTACATGGTAGCTACATGATCAATGCATGATCAGCCACGTGAGTAGTGCATGATAGCCACGTGATCACTGCATGATCAGTCACGTGATCAGTGCATGATCAGTCATGTGACCAGTACATGGTAGCTGCGTGATCATGGCATGATCAGCCACGTGAGCAGTGCATGATAGCCACGTGATCAGTGCATGATCAGACACGTGATCAGTGCATGATCAGTCACGTGATCAGTGCATGATCAGCCACGTGATCAGTGCATGATCAGGCACGTGATCAGTGTATGTCAGCCACGTGATCAGTGCATGATAGCCACGTGATCAGTGCATGATCAGTCACGTGATCAGTGCATGATCAGTTACGTGATCAGTGCATGATCAGCCACGTGATCAGTGCATGATCAGCCACGTGATCAGTGCATGATCAATTACGTGATCAGTGCATGATCAGTCACGTGACAGTACATGGTAGCTACGTGATCATTGCATGATCAGCCACGTGATCAGTGCATGATAGCCACGTGATCAGTGCATGATAGCCACGTGATCAGTGCATGATCAGTCATGTGATATGTGTGTGATCAGCCACGTGATCAGTGCATGATATCCACGTGATCAGTGCATGACAGCCACGTGATCAGTGCATGAGAGCCACGTGATCAGTGCATGATCAGTCACGTGATATATGTGTGATCAGCCACGTGATCAGTGCATGATCAGCCACGTGATCAGTGCATGATCAGTCACGTGATCAGTGCATGATCAGCCACGTGATCAGTGCATGATCAGCCACGTGATCAGTGCATGATCAATTACGTGATCAGTGCATGATCAGTCACGTGACCAGTGCATGGTAGCTACGTGATCATTGCATGATCAGCCACGTGAGCAGTGCATGATAGCCACGTGATCAGTGCATGATCAGCCACGTGATCAGTGCATGATCAGTCACGTGATCAGTGCATGATCAGTCACGTGATCAGTGCATGATCAGCCACGTGATCAGTGCATGTCAGTCATGTGTCAGTGCATGATAGCCCGTGATCAGTGCATGATCAGTCCCATGATCAGTGTATGATCAGCCACGTGATCAGTGCATGATAGCTACGTGATCAGTGCATGATCAGTCACGTGATCAGTGCATGATCAGTCACGTGATCAGTGTGTGATCAGCCACGTAACAGTGCATGCTCAGTCACGTGATCAGGGCCTGCTGAGCTGCGTGATTACTGTCTGCTCATCTGCTTGACAGTTGCCAGCTGAGCTGCACGATTCCTGCCTGTCATCTGCTTGACAATTGCCACCTGTGCTGCGTAATTCCTGCCTGCTCAGCCACTTGATTATTGCCAGCTGAGCAGCATGATTTCTCAGAGCTGAGTTCCATGATTATAGCCTGCTGACTGATTCCTGCCTACTCAGCTCTATGTTCATTGCCTCCAGAGGCACATGATCAGTGTATGACACCAAACATGATCAGCACATGATCAGTCACATGATCAGTGCATGATAAGCCACGTGATCAGTGCATGATCAGTTATGTGATCAGTGCATGATCAGTCACGTGATCAGTGCATGGAAGCTGTGTGATCAGTGCATGATCAGCCACGTGATCAGTGCATGATCAGTCACGTGATCAGTGCATGATCAGTCACGTGATACGTGCATGATCAGCCACGTGATCAGTGCATGATATCCACGTGATCAGTGCATGATAGCCACGTGATCAGTGCATGATCAGTCACGTGATCAGTGCATGATCAGTCACGTGATCATGTGTGATCAGCCACGTGATCAGTGCATGATGAGCCACGTGATCAGTGCATGATCAGTTACGTGATCAGTGCATGATCAGTCACGTGACCAGTACATGGTAGCTACGTGATCATTGCATGATCAGCCACGTGATCAGTGCATGATAGCCACGTGATCAGTGCATGATATCCACGTGATCAGTGCATGATCAGCCACGTGATCAGTGCATGATCAGCCACGTGATCAGTGCATGATCAGTCACGTGATCATGTGTGATCAGCCACGTGATCAGTGCATGATCAGTCACGTGATCAGTGCATGATAGCCACGTGATCAGTGCATGATCAGCCACGTGATCAGTGCATGATCAGCCACGTGATCAGTGCATGATCAGCCACGTGATCAGTGCATGATATCCACGTGATCAGTGCATGATCAGCCACGTGATCAGTGCATGATCAGCCACGTGATCAGTGCATGATCAGTCACGTGATCAGGGCCTGCTGAGCTGCGTGATTACTGTCTGCTCATCTGCTTGACAATTGCCAGCTGAGCTGCACGATTCCTGCCTGTCATCTGCTTGACAATTGCCAGCTGTGCTGCGTAATTCCTGCCTGCTCAGCTGCTTGATTATTGCCAGCTGAGCAGCATGATTCCTCACATCCTAGTCCATGATTATTGCCTGCTGACTGTTTGATTCGTGCCTACTCAGCTCTTTGTTTATTGCCTCCAGAGGCACATGATCAGTGTATGATAGCAAACATGATCAGCGCATGATCAGTCACATGATCAGTGCATTAAGTCACGTGATCACTACATGATAGTCATGTGATCAGTCCATGCTCAGTCACGGTATCAGTGCATGATCAGCCACGTGATCAGTGCATGATCAGTCACGTGATCAGTGCATGATCAGTCACGTGATCAGTGCATGATCATTTACGTGATCAGTGCATGATCAGTCACGTGATCAGTATATGGTAGCTACGTGATCATTCCATGACAGCCACGTGAGCAGTGCATGATAGCCACGTGATGTGTGCATGATCAGTTACGTGATCAGTATGATCAGCCACGTGATCAGTGCATGAGTGCCACGTGATCAGTGCATGATATGTCACGTGACAGTGTGTGATCAGCCACGTGATCAGTGCATGATCAGCCACGTGATCAGTGCATGATAGCCACGTGATCAGTGCATGATCAGTCACGTGATCAGTGTATGATCAGCCACGTGATCAGTGCATGCTCAGTCACGTGATCAGGGCCTGCTGAGCTGCGTGATTACTGTCTGCTCATCTGCTTGACAATTGCCAGCTGAGCTGCACGATTCCTGCCTGTCATCTGCTTGACAATTGCCAGCTGTGCTGCGTAATTCCTGCCTGCTCAGCTGCTTGATTATTGCCAGCTGAGCAGCATGATTCCTCACATCTGAGTTCCATGATTATTGCCTGCTGACTGTTTGATTCGTGCCTACTCAGCTCTTTGTTTATTGCCTCCAGAGGCACATGATCAGTGTATGATAGCAAACATGATCAGCGCATGATCAGTCACATGATCAGCGCCATTAAGTCACGTTATCACTACATGATAGTCATGTGATCAGTCCATGCTCAGTCACGGTATCAGTGCATGATCAGCCACGTGATCAGTGCATGATCTGTCACAAGATTAGTGTATGATCATCCACGTGATCAGTGCATGGGCAGTCATGTGATCAGTGCATGATATAGACGTGATCAGTGCATGATCAGTCTCGTGATCAGTGCATGATAGCCACGTGATCAGTGCATGATCAGTCACCTGATGGGTGTATGATCATTCACGTGACCTGTACATGGTAGCTACATGATCATTGCATGATCAGCCACGTGAGTAGTGCATGATAGCCACGTGATCAGTGCATGATCAGTCACGTGATCAGTGCATGATCAGCCACGTGATCAGTGCATGATAGCCACGTGATCAGTGCATGATCAGTCACGTGATACGTGCATGATCAGCCACGTGATCAGTGCATGATGAGCCACGTGATCAGTGCATGATCAATTACGTGATCAGTGCATGATCAGTCACGTGATCAGTACATGGTTGCTACGTGATCGTTGCATGATCAGCCACGTGATCAGTGCATGATAGCCACGTGATCAGTGCATGATCAGTCACGTGATCAGTACATGATCAGTCACGTGAACAGTGCATGATCATTTACGTGATCAGTGCATGATCAGTCACGTGACCAGTATATGGTAGCTACGTGATCATTCCATGACGAGCCACGTGAGCAGTGCATGATAGCCACGTGATGTGTGCATGATCAGTTACGTGAGCAGAGTATGATCAGCCACGTGATCAGTGCATGAGTGCCACGTGATCAGTGCATGATATGTCACGTGACAGGTGTGTGATCAGCCACGTGAACAGTGCATGTTCAGCCACGTGATCAGTGCATGATAGCCACGTGATCAGTGCATGATCAGTTACGTGAGCAGTGTATGATCAGCCACGTGATCAGTGCATGATATCCAAGTGATCAGTGCATGATCATCACGTGATCAGTGCATGATCAGCCACGTGAAGAGTGCATGCTCAGTCACGTGATCAGGGCCTGCTGAGCTGCGTGATTACTGTCTGCTCATCTGCTTGACAATTGCCAGCTGAGCTGCACGATTCCTGCCTGTCATCTGCTTGACAATTGCCAGCTGTGCTGCGTAATTCCTGCCTGCTCAGCTGCTTGATTATTGCCAGCTGAGCAGCATGATTCCTCACACCTGAGTTCCATGATTATTGCCTGCTGACTGTTTGATTCCTGCCTACTCAGCTCTTTGTTTATTGCCTCCAGAGGCACATGATCAGTGTATGATAGCAAACATGATCAGCGCATGATCAGTCACATGATCAGCGCCATTAAGTCACGTGATCACTACATGATAGTCATGTGATCAGTCCATGCTCAGTCACGGTATCAGTGCATGATCAGCCACGTGATCAGTGCATGATCTGTCACAAGATTAGTGTATGATCATCCACGTGATCAGTGCATGGGCAGTCATGTGATCAGTGCATGATATAGACGTGATCAGTGCATGATCAGTCTCGTGATCAGTGCATGATAGCCACGTGATCAGTGCATGATCAGTCACCTGATGGGTGTATGATCATTCACGTGACCTGTACATGGTAGCTACATGATCATTGCATGATCAGCCACGTGAGTAGTGCATGATAGCCACGTGATCACTGCATGATCAGTCACGTGATGAGTGCATGATCAGTCATGTGACCAGTACATGGTAGCTGCGTGATCATGCATGATCAGCCACGTGAGCAGTGCATGATAGCCACGTGATCAGTGCATGATCAGACACGTGATCAGTGCATGATCAGTCACGTGATCAGTGCATGATCAGCCACGTGATCAGTGCATGATCAGTCACGTGATCAGTGTATGATCAGCCACGTGATCAGTGCATGATCAGCCACGTGATCAGTGCATGATCAATTACGTGATCAGTGCATGATCAGTCACGTGACCAGTACATGGTAGTTACGTGATCATTGCATGATCAGCCACGTGATCAGTGCATGATAGCCACGTGATCAGTGCATGATAGCCACGTGATCAGTGCATGATCAGTCACGTGATCGTGTGTGATCAGCCACGTGATCAGTGCATGATCAGCCACGTGATCAGTGCATGATCAGCCACGTGATCAGTGCATGATCAATTACGTGATCAGTGCATGATCAGTCACGTGACCAGTACATGGTTGCTACGTGATCGTTGCATGATCAGCCACGTGAGCAGTGCATGATAGCCACGTGATCAGTGCATGATCAGTCACGTGATCAGTGCATGATCAGTCACGTGATCAGTGCATGATCATTTACATGATCAGTGCATGATCAGTCACGTGACCAGTATATGGTAGCTACGTGATCATTGCATGATCAGCCACGTGAGCAGTGCATGATAGCCACGTGATGTGTGCATGATCAGTCACGTGATCAGTATGATCAGCCACGTGATCAGTGCATGATAGCCACGTGATCAGTGCATGATCAGTTACGTGAGCAGTGTATGATCAGCCACGTGATCAGTGCATGGTCAGACACGTGAACAGTGTATGATCAGCCACGTGATCAGTGCATGATATCCAAGTGATCAGTGCATGATCATCACGTGATCAGTGTATGATCAGCCACGTGAACAGTGCATGCTCAGTCACGTGATCAGGGCCTGCTGAGCTGCGTGATTACTGTCTGCTCATCTGCTTGACAATTGCCAGCTGAGCTGCACGATTCCTGCCTGTCATCTGCTTGACAATTGCCAGCTGTGCTGCGTAATTCCTGCCTGCTCAGCTGCTTGATTATTGCCAGCTGAGCAGCATGATTCCTCACACCTGAGTTCCATGATTATTGCCTGCTGACTGTTTGATTCGTGCCTACTCAGCTCTTTGTTTATTGCCTCCAGAGGCACATGATCAGTGTATGATAGCAAACATGATCAGCGCATGATCAGTCACATGATCAGCGCCATTAAGTCACGTGATCACTACATGATAGTCATGTGATCAGTCCATGCTCAGTCACGGTATCAGTGCATGATCAGCCACGTGATCAGTGCATGATCTGTCACATGATTAGTGCATGATCATCCACGTGATCAGTGCATGGGCAGTCATGTGATCAGTGCATGATATAGACGTGATCAGTGCATGATCAGTCTCGTGATCAGTGCATGATAGCCACGTGATCAGTGCATGATCAGTCACCTGATGGGTGTATGATCATTCACGTGACCTGTACATGGTAGCTACATGATCATTGCATGATCAGCCACGTGAGTAGTGCATGATAGCCACGTGATCAGTGCATGATCAGTCACGTGATCAGTGCATGATAGCCACGTGATCAGTGCATGATAGCCACGTGATCAGTGCATGATCAGTCATGTGATACGTGCATGATCAGCCACGTGATCAGTGCATGATGAGCCACGTGATCAGTGCAGGATCAATTACGTGATCAGTGCATGATCAGTCACGTGATCAGTACATGGTTGCTACGTGATCGTTGCATGATCAGCCACGTGATCAGTGCATGATAGCCACGTGATCAGTGCATGATCAGTCACGTGATCAGTACATGATCAGTCACGTGAACAGTGCATGATCATTTACGTGATCAGTGCATGATCAGTCACGTGACCAGTATATGGTAGCTACGTGATCATTCCATGACGAGCCACGTGAGCAGTGCATGATAGCCACGTGATGTGTGCATGATCAGTTACGTGAGCAGAGTATGATCAGCCACGTGATCAGTGCATGAGTGCCACGTGATCAGTGCATGATATGTCACGTGACAGGTGTGTGATCAGCCACGTGAACAGTGCATGTTCAGCCACGTGATCAGTGCATGATAGCCACGTGATCAGTGCATGATCAGTTATGTGAGCAGTGTATGATCAGCCACGTGATCAGTGCATGATATCCAAGTGATCAGTGCATGATCATCACGTGATCAGTGTATGATCAGCCACGTGAACAGTGAATGTTCAGTCACGTGATCAGGGCCTGCTGAGCTGTGTGATTACTGTCTGCTCATCTGCTTGACAATTGCCAGCTGAGCTGCACGATTCCTGCCTGTCATCTTCTTGACAATTGCCGGCTGTGCTGCGTAATTCCTGCCTGCTCAGCTGCTTGATTATTGCCAGCTTAGCAGCATGATTTCTCACACCTGAGTTCCATGATTATTGCCTGCTGACTGTTTGATTCGTGCCTACTCAGCTCTTTGTTTATTGCCTCCAGAGGCACATGATCAGTGTATGATAGCAAACATGATCAGCGCATGATCAGTCACATGATCCGCGGCATTAAGTCACGTGATCACTACATGAGAGTCATGTGATCAGTCCATGCTCAGTCACGGTATCAGTGCATGATCAGCCACGTGATCAGTACATGATCTGTCACAAGATTAGTGTATGATCATCCACGTGATCAGTGCATGAGCAGTCATGTGATCAGTGCATGATATAGACGTGAACAGTGCATGATCAGTCTCGTGATCAGTGCATGATAGCCACGTGATCAGTGCATGATCAGTCACCTGATGGATGTATGATCATTCACGTGACCTGTACATGGTAGCTACGTGATCAATGCATGATCAGCCACGTGAGTAGTTCATGACAGCCACGTGATCACTGCATGATCAGTCACGTGATCAGTGCATGATCAGTCATGTGACCAGTACATGGTAGCTGCGTGATCATGGCAGGATCAGCCACGTGAGCAGTGCATGATAGCCACGTGATCAGTGCATGATCAGACACGAGATCAGTGCATGATCAGTCACGTGATCAGTGCATGATCAGCCACGTGATCAGTGCATGACCAGGCACGTGATCAGTGTATGTCCAGCCAAGTGATCAGTGCATGATAGCCACGTGATCAGTGCATGATCAGTCACGTGATCAGTGCATGATCAGTTATGTGATCAGTGTATGATCAGCCACGTGATCAGTGCATGATCAGCCACATGATCAGTGCATTATCAATTACGTGATCAGTGCATGATCAGTCACGTGACAGTACATGGTAGCTACGTGATCATTGCCTGATCAGCCACATGATCAGTGCATGATAGCCACTTGATCAGTGCATGATAACCACGTGATCAGTGCATGATCAGTCATGTGATATGTGTGTAATCAGCCACGTGATCAGTGCATGATATCCACGTGATCAGTGCATGACAGCCACGTGATCAGTGCATGAGAGCCACGTGATCAGTGCATGATCAGTCACATGATATATGTGTGATCAGCCATGTGATCAGTGCATGATCAGCCACATGATCAGTGCATGATCAATCTCGTGATCAGTGTATGATCAGCCACGTGATCAGTGCATGATCAGCCACATGATCAGTGCATGGTCAGTCACGTGACCAGTACATGGTAGCTACGTGATCATTGCCTGATCAGCCACGTGAGCAGTGCATGATAGCCACGTGATCAGTGCATGATCAGCCATGTGATCAGTGCCTGATCAGTCACGTGATCAGTGCATGGTCAGTCACGTGATCAGTGCATGATCATCCACGTGATCAGTGCATGTGGAGTCATGTAGTCAATGCATGATAGAGCCGTGATCAGTGCACGATCAGTCCCATGATGAGTGTATGATCAGCCAAGTGATCAGTGCAAGATAGCTACGTGATCAGTGCATGATCAGTCACATGATCAGTGCATGATCAGTCACGTGATAGGTGTGTGATCAGCCACGTAACAGTGCATGCTCAGTCACGTGATCAGGGCCTGCTGAGCTGCCTGATTACTGTCTGCTCATCTGCTTGACAGTTTCCAGCTGAGCTGCACGATTCCTGCCTGTCATCTCCTTGACAATTGCCACCTGTGCTGCGTAATTCCTGCCTGCTCACCCACTTGATTATTGCCAGCTGAGCAGCATGGTTTCTCAGAGCTGAGTTCCATGATTATAGCCTGCTGACTGATTCCTGCTTACTCAGCTCTATGTTCATTGCCTCCAGAGGCACATGATCAGTGTGTGACACCAAACATGATCAGCACATGATCAGTCACATGATCAGTGCATGATAAGCCAGGTGATCAGTGCATGATCAATTATGTGATCAGTGCATGATCAGTCATGTGACCAGTACATGGTAGCTGTGTGATCATTGCATGATCAGCCACGTGAGCAGTGCATGATCAGTCACGTGATCAGTGCATGATCAGTCACGTGATACGTGTGTGATCAGCCACGTGATCAGTGCATGATATCCACGTGATCAGTGCAGGATAGCCACGTGATCACTTCATGATTATTCACGTGATCTGTACATGATCAGTCACGTGATACATGTGTGATCAGCCACCTGATCAGTGCGTGATGAGCCATGTGATCAGTGCAGGATCAATTATGTGATCAGTGCATGATCAGTCACGTGACCAGTACATGGTAGCTACGTGATCATTGCGTGATCAGCCACGTGATCAGTGCATGATAGCCACGTGATCAGTGCATGATATCCACGTGATCAGTGCATGACAGCCAAGTGATCAGTGCATGACAGCCAAGTAATCAGTGCATGATCAGTCACGTGATACATGTGTGATCAGCCACGTGATCAGTGCATGATCAGTCACGAGACCAGTACATGGTTGCTACGTGATCGTTGCATGATCAGCCACGTGAGCAGAGCATGATAGCCACGTGATCAGTGCATGATCAGTCACTTGATCAGTACATGATCAGTCACGTGAAAAGTGCATGATCATTTACGTGATCTGTGCATGATCAGTCACGTGACCAGTATATGGTAGCTTCGTGATCATTCCATGACGAACCACGTGAGCAGTGCATGATAGCCACGTGATGTGTGCATGATGAGTTTCGTGAGCAGAGTATGATCAGCCACGTGATCAGTGCATGCTCAGTCACGTGATCAGGGCCTGCTGAGCTGCGTGATTACTGTCTGGTCATCTGCTTGACAATTGCCAGCTGAGCTGCACGATTCCTGCCTGTCATCTGCTTGACAATTGCCAGCTGTGCTGCGTAATTCCTGCCTGCTCAGCTGCTTGATTATTGCCAGCTGAGCAGCATGATTCCTCACATCCGAGTTCCATGATTATTGCCTGCTGACTGTTTGATTCGTGCCTACTCAGCTCTTTGTTTATTGCCTCCAGAGGCACATGATCACTGTATGATAGCAAACATGATCAGCGCATGATCAGTCACATGATCAGCGCCATTAAGTCACGTGATCACTACATGATAGTCATGTGATCAGTCCATGCTCTGTCACGGTATCAGTGCATGATCAGCCACGTGATCAGTGCATGATCTGTCACAAGATTACTGTATGATCATCCACGTGATCAGTGCATGGGCAGTCATGTGATCAGTGCATGATATAGACGTGAACAGTGCATGATCAGTCTCGTGATCAGTGCATGATAGCCACGTGATCAGTGCATGATCAGTCACCTGATGGGTGTATGATCATTCACGTGACCTGTACATGGTAGCTACATGATCATTGCATGATCAGCCACGTGAGTAGTGCATGATAGCCACGTGATCACTGCATGATCAGTCACGTGATGAGTGCATGTTCAGTCATGTGACCACTACATGGTAGCTGCGTGATCATCGCATGATCAGCCAGGTGAGCAGTGCATGATAGCCACGTGATCAGTGCATGATCAGACACGAGATCAGTGCATGATCAGTCACGTGATCAGTGCATGATCAGCCACGAGATCAGTGCATGATCAGTCACGTGATCAGAGTATGATCAGCCACGTGATCAGTGCATGATCAGCCACATGATCAGTGCATGATCAATTACGTGATCAGTGCATGATCAGTCACGTGACCAGTACATGGTTGTTACGTGATCATTGCCTGATCAGCCACGTGATCAGTGCATGATAGCCACGTGATCAGTGCATGATAGCCATGTGATCAGTGCATGATCAGTCATGTGATACGTGTGTGATCAGCCACGTGATCAGTGCATGATGAGCCACGTGATCAGTGCAGGATCAGTCACGTGATCAGTACATGATCAGTCACGTGAACAGTGCATGATCATTTACATGATCTTTGCATGATCAGTCACGTGACCAGTATATGGTAGCTACGTGATCATTCTATGATGAGCCACGTGAGCAGTGCATGATAGCCACGTGATGTGTGCATGATCAGTTACGTGAGCAGAGTATGATCAGCCACGTGATCAGTGCATGAGTGCCACGTGATCAGTGCATGATATGTCACGTGACAGGTGTGTGATCAGCCACGTGAACAGTGCATGTTCAGCCACGTGATCAGTGCATGATAGCCACGTGATCAGTGCATGATCAGTTATGTGAGCAGTGTATGATCAGCCACGTGATCAGTGCATGGTCAGACACGTGAACAGTGTATGACCAGCCACGTGATCAGTGCATGATATCCAAGTGATCAGTGCATGATCATCACGTGATCAGTGTATGATCAGCCACGTGTACAGTGCATGCTCAGTCACGTGATCAGGGCCTGCTGAGCTGCGTGATTACTGTCTGCTCATCTGCTTGACAATTGCCAGCTGAGCTGCACGATTCCTGCCTGTCATCTGCTTGACAATTGCCAGCTGTGCTGCGTAATTCCTGCCTGCTCAGCTGCTTGATTATTGCCAGCTGAGCAGCATGATTCCGCACACCTGAGTTCCATGATTATTGCCTGCTGACTGTTTGATTCGTGCCTACTCAGCTCTTTGTTTATTGCCTCCAGAGGCACATGATCACTGTATGATAGCAAACATGATCAGCGCATGATCAGTCACATGATCCGCGGCATTAAGTCACGTGATCACTACATGATAGTCATGTGATCAGTCCATGCTCAGTCACGGTATCAGTGCATGATCAGCCACGTGATCAGTGCATGATCTGTCACAAGATTAGTGCATGATCATCCACGTGATCAGTGCACGGGCAGTCATGTGATCAGTGCATGATATAGACGTGAACAGTGCATGATCAGTCTCGTGATCAGTGCATGATAGCCACGTGATCACTGCATGATCAGTCACGTGATCAGTGCCTGATCAGTCAAGTGACCAGTACATGGTAGCTGCGTGATCATCGCATGATCAGCCAGGTGAGCAGTGCATGATAGCCACGTGATCAGTGCATGATCAGACACGAGATCAGTGCATGATCAGTCACGTGATCAGTGCATGATCAGCCACGAGATCAGTGCATGATCAGTCACGTGATCAGAGTATGATCAGCCACGTGATCAGTGCATGATCAGCCACGTGATCAGTGCATGATCTGTCACAAGATTAGTGTATGATCATCCACGTGATCAGTGCATGGGCAGTCATGTGATCAGTGCATGATATAGACGTGAACAGTGCATGATCAGTCTCGTGATCAGTGCATGATAGCCACGTGATCAGTGCATGATCAGTCACCTGATGGGTGTATGATCATTCACGTGACCTGTACATGGTAGTTACATGATCATTGCATGATCAGCCACGTGAGTAGTTCATGATAGCCACGTGATCACTGCATGATTAGTCACGTGATCAGTGCATGATAGCCACTTGATCAGTGCATGATAGCCACGTGATCAGTGCATAATCAGTCATGTGATACGTGTTTGATCAGCCACGTGATCAGTGCATGATGAGCCACGTGATCAGTGCAGGATCAATTACGTGATCAGTGCATGATCAGTCACGTGAACAGTACATGGTTGCTACGTGATCGTTGCATCATCAGCCACGTGATCAGTGCATGATAGCCACGTGATCAGTGCATGATCAGTCACGTGATCAGTACATGATCAGTCACGTGAACAGTGCATGATCATTTACGTGATCTTTGCATGATCAGTCACGTGACCAGTATATGGTAGCTAGGTGATCATTCCATGACGAGCCACATGAGCAGTGCATGATAGCCACGTGATGTGTGCATGATCAGTTACGTGAGCAGAGTATGATCAGCCACGTGATCAGTGCATGAGTGCCATGTGATCAGTGCATGATATGTCACGTGACAGGTGTGTGATCAGCCACGTGAACAGTGCATGTTCAGCCAAGTGATCAGTGCATGATAGCCACATGATCAGTGCATGATCAGTTATGTGAGCAGTGTATGATCAGCCACGTGATCAGTGCATGATATCCAAGTGATCAGTGCATGATCATCACGTGATCAGTGTATGATCAGCCACGTGAACAGTGAATGTTCAGTCACGTGATCAAGGCCTGCTGAGCTGTGTGATTACTGTCTGCTCATCTGCTTGACAATTGCCAGCTGAGCTGCACGATTCCTGCCTGTCATCTTCTTGACAATTGCCGGCTGTGCTGCGTAATTCCTACCTGCTCAGCTGCTTGATTATTGCCAGCTTAGCAGCATGATTTCTCACACCTGAGTTCCATGATTATTGCCTGCTGACTGTTTGATTCCTGCGTACTCAGCTCTTTGTTTATTGCCTCCAGAGGCACATGATCAGTGTATGATAGCAAACATGATCAGCGCATGATCAGTCACATGATCCGCGGCATTAAGTCACGTGATCACTACATGAGAGTCATGTGATCAGTCCATGCTCAGTCACGGTATCAGTGCATGATCAGCCACGTGATCAGTGCATGATCTGTCACAAGATTAGTGTATGATCATCCACGTGATCAGTGCACGGGCAGTCATGTGATCAGTGCATGATATAGACGTGAACAGTGCATGATCAGTCTCGTGATCAGTGCATGATAGCCACGTGATCAGTGCATGATCAGTCACCTGATGGGTGTATGATCATTCACGTGACCTGTACATGGTAGCTACATGATCATTGCATGATCAGCCACGTGAGTAGTGCATGATAGCCACGTGATCACTGCATGATCAGTCACGTGATGAGTGCATGTTCAGTCATGTGACCACTACATGGTAGCTGCGTGATCATCGCATGATCAGCCAGGTGAGCAGTGCATGATAGCCACGTGATCAGTGCATGATCAGACACGAGATCAGTGCATGATCAGTCACGTGATCAGTGCATGATCAGCCACGAGATCAGTGCATGATCAGTCACGTGATCAGAGTATGATCAGCCACGTGATCAGTGCATGATCAGCCACATGATCAGTGCATGATCAATTACGTGATCAGTGCATGATCAGTCACGTGACCAGTACATGGTAGTTACGTGATCATTGCCTGATCAGCCACGTGATCAGTGCATGATAGCCACGTGATCAGTGCATGATAGCCATGTGATCAGTGCATGATCAGTCATGTGATACGTGTGTGATCAGCCACGTGATCAGTGCATGATGAGCCACGTGATCAGTGCATGATGAGCCACGTGATCAGTGCAGGATCAATTACGTGATCAGTGCATGATCAGTCACGTGACCAGTACATGGTTGCTACGTGATCGTTGCATCATCAGCCACGTGAGCAGAGCATGATAGCCACGTGATCAGTGCATGATCAGTCACGTGATCAGTACATGATCAGTCACGTGAACAGTGCATGATCATTTACATGATCTTTGCATGATCAGTCACGTGATCAGTATATGGTAGCTACGTGATCATTCTATGATGAGCCACGTGAGCAGTGCATGATAGCCACGTGATGTGTGCATGATCAGTTACGTGAGCAGAGTATGATCAGCCACGTGATCAGTGCATGATAGCCACGTGATCAGTGCATGATCAGTTATGTGAGCAGTGTATGATCAGCCACGTGATCAGTGCATGGTCAGACACGTGAACAGTGTATGACCAGCCACGTGATCAGTGCATGATATCCAAGTGATCAGTGCATGATCATCACGTGATCAGTGTATGATCAGCCACGTGTACAGTGCATGCTCAGTCACGTGATCAGGGCCTGCTGAGCTGCGTGATTACTGTCTGCTCATCTGCTTGACAATTGCCAGCTGAGCTGCACGATTCCTGCCTGTCATCTGCTTGACAATTGACAGCTGTGCTGCGTAATTCCTGCCTGCTCAGCTGCTTGATTATTGCCAGCTGAGCAGCATGATTCCGCACACCTGAGTTCCATGATTATTGCCTGCTGACTGTTTGATTCGTGCCTACTCAGCTCTTTGTTTATTGCCTCCAGAGGCACATGATCACTGTATGATAGCAAACATGATCAGCGCATGATCAGTCACATGATCCGCGGCATTAAGTCACGTGATCACTACATGATAGTCATGTGATCAGTCCATGCTCAGTCACGGTATCAGTGCACGATCAGCCACGTGATCAGTGCATGATCTGTCACAAGATTAGTGCATGATCATCCACGTGATCAGTGCACGGGCAGTCATGTGATCAGTGCATGATATAGACGTGAACAGTGCATGATCAGTCTCGTGATCAGTGCATGATAGCCACGTGATCAGTGCATGATCAGTCACCTGATGGGTGTATGATCATTCACGTGACATGTACATGGTAGTTACATGATCATTGCATGATCAGCCACGTGAGTAGTTCATGATAGCCACGTGATCACTGCATGATTAGTCACGTGATCAGTGCATGATAGCCACTTGATCAGTGCATGATAGCCACGTGATCAGTGCATAATCAGTCATGTGATACGTGTTTGATCAGCCACGTGATCAGTGCATGATGAGACACGTGATCAGTGCAGGATCAATTACGTGATCAGTGCATGATCAGTCACGTGAACAGTACATGGTTGCTACGTGATCGTTGCATCATCAGCCACGTGATCAGTGCATGATAGCCACGTGATCAGTGCATGATCAGTCACGTGATCAGTACATGATCAGTCACGTGAACAGTGCATGATCATTTACGTGATCTTTGCATGATCAGTCACGTGACCAGTATATGGTAGCTAGGTGATCATTCCATGACGAGCCACATGAGCAGTGCATGATAGCCACGTGATGTGTGCATGATCAGTTACGTGAGCAGAGTATGATCAGCCACGTGATCAGTGCATGAGTGCCATGTGATCAGTGCATGATATGTCACGTGACAGGTGTGTGATCAGCCACGTGAACAGTGCATGTTCAGCCAAGTGATCAGTGCATGATAGCCACATGATCAGTGCATGATCAGTTATGTGAGCAGTGTATGATCAGCCACGTGATCAGTGCATGATATCCAAGTGATCAGTGCATGATCATCACGTGATCAGTGTATGATCAGCCACGTGAACAGTGAATGTTCAGTCACGTGATCAAGGCCTGCTGAGCTGTGTGATTACTGTCTGCTCATCTGCTTGACAATTGCCAGCTGAGCTGCACGATTCCTGCCTGTCATCTTCTTGACAATTGCCGGCTGTGCTGCGTAATTCCTGCCTGCTCAGCTGCTTGATTATTGCCAGCTTAGCAGCATGATTTCTCACACCTGAGTTCCATGATTATTGCCTGCTGACTGTTTGATTCGTGCCTACTCAGCTCTTTGTTTATTGCCTCCAGAGGCACATGATCAGTGTATGATAGCAAACATGATCAGCGCATGATCAGTCACATGATCCGCGGCATTAAGTCACGTGATCACTACATGAGAGTCATGTGATCAGTCCATGCTCAGTCACGGTATCAGTGCATGATCAGCCACGTGATCAGTGCATGATCTGTCACAAGATTAGTGTATGATCATCCACGTGATCAGTGCACGGGCAGTCATGTGATCAGTGCATGATATAGACGTGAACAGTGCATGATCAGTCTCGTGATCAGTGCATGATAGCCACGTGATCAGTGCATGATCAGTCACCTGATGGATGTATGATCATTCACGTGACCTGTACATGGTAGCTACATGATCAATGCATGATCAGCCACGTGAGTAGTTCATGATAGCCACGTGATCACTGCATGATCAGTCACGTGATCAGTGCATGATCAGTCATGTGACCAGTACATGGTAGCTGCGTGATCATGGCATGATCAGCCACGTGAGCAGTGCATGATAGCCACGTGATCAGTGCATGATCAGACACGAGATCAGTGCATGATCAGTCACGTGATCAGTGCATGATCAGCCACGTGATCAGTGCATGACCAGGCACGTGATCAGTGTATGTCCAGCCAAGTGATCAGTGCATGATAGCCACGTGATCAGTGCATGATCAGTCACGTGATCAGTGCATGATCAGTTATGTGATCAGTGTATGATCAGCCACGTGATCAGTGCATGATCAGCCACATGATCAGTGCATTATCAATTACGTGATCAGTGCATGATCAGTCACGTGACGAGTACATGGTAGCTACGTGATCATTGCCTGATCAGCCACATGATCAGTGCATGATAGCCACTTGATCAGTGCATGATAACCACGTGATCAGTGCATGATCAGTCATGTGATATGTGTGTAATCAGGCACGTGATCAGTGCATGATATCCACGTGGTCAGTGCATGACAGCCACATGATCAGTGCATGAGAGCCACGTGATCAGTGCATGATCAGTCACATGATATATGTGTGATCAGCCATGTGATCAGTGCATGATCAGCCACATGATCAGTGCATGATCAATCTCGTGATCAGTGTATGATCAGCCACGTGATCAGTGCATGATCAGCCACATGATCAGTGCATGATCAATTACGTGATCAGTGCATGATCAGTCACGTGACCAGTACATGGTAGCTACGTGATCATTGCCTGATCAGCCACGTGAGCAGTGCATGATAGCCACGTGATCAGTGCATGATCAGCCATGTGATCAGTGCCTGATCAGTCACGTGATCAGTGCATGGTCAGTCACGTGATCAGTGCATGATCATCCACGTGATCAGTGCATGTGGAGTCATGTAGTCAATGCATGATTGAGCCGTGATCAGTGCACGATCAGTCCCATGATGAGTGTATGATCAGCCAAGTGATCAGTGCAAGATAGCTACGTGATCAGTGCATGATCAGTCACATGATCAGTGCATGATCAGTCACGTGATAGGTGTGTGATCAGCCATGTAACAGTGCATGCTCAGTCACGTGATCAGGGCCTGCTGAGCTGCCTGATTACTGTCTGCTCATCTGCTTGACAGTTTCCAGCTGAGCTGCACGATTCCTGCCTGTCATCTCCTTGACAATTGCCACCTGTGCTGCGTAATTCCTGCCTGCTCACCCACTTGATTATTGCCAGCTGAGCAGCATGGTTTCTCAGAGCTGAGTTCCATGATTATAGCCTGCTGACTGATTCCTGCTTACTCAGCTCTATGTTCATTGCCTCCAGAGGCACATGATCAGTGTGTGACACCAAACATGATCAGCACATGATCAGTCACATGATCAGTGCATGATAAGCCAGGTGATCAGTGCATGATCAATTATGTGATCAGTGCATGATCAGTCATGTGACCAGTACATGGTAGCTGTGTGATCATTGCATGATCAGCCACGTGAGCAGTGCATGATCAGTCACGTGATCAGTGCATGATCAGTCACGTGATACGTGTGTGATCAGCCACGTGATCAGTGCATGATATCCACGTGATCAGTGCAGGATAGCCACGTGATCACTTCATGATTATTCACGTGATCTGTACATGATCAGTCACGTGATACATGTGTGATCAGCCACCTGATCAGTGCGTGATGAGCCATGTGATCAGTGCAGGATCAATTATGTGATCAGTGCATGATCAGTCACGTGACCAGTACATGGTAGCTACGTGATCATTGCGTGATCAGCCACGTGATCAGTGCATGATAGCCACGTGATCAGTGCATGATATCCACGTGATCAGTGCATGACAGCCAAGTGATCAGTGCATGACAGCCAAGTAATCAGTGCATGATCAGTCACGTGATACATGTGTGATCAGCCACGTGATCAGTGCATGATCAGTCACGAGACCAGTACATGGTTGCTACGTGATCGTTGCATGATCAGCCACGTGAGCAGAGCATGATAGCCACGTGATCAGTGCATGATCAGTCACTTGATCAGTACATGATCAGTCACGTGAACAGTGCATGATCATTTACGTGATCTGTGCATGATCAGTCACGTGACCAGTATATGGTAGCTATGTGATCATTCCATGACGAGCCACGTGAGCAGTGCATGATAGCCACGTGATGTGTGCATGATGAGTTACGTGAGCAGAGTATGATCAGCCACGTGATCAGTGCATGCTCAGTCACGTTATCAGGGCCTGCTGAGCTGCGTGATTACTGTCTGGTCATCTGCTTGACAATTGCCAGCTGAGCTGCACGATTCCTGCCTGTCATCTGCTTGACAATTGCCAGCTGTGCTGCGTAATTCCTGCCTGCTCAGCTGCTTGATTATTGCCAGCTGAGCAGCATGATTCCTCACATCCGAGTTCCATGATTATTGCCTGCTGACTGTTTGATTCGTGCCTACTCAGCTCTTTGTTTATTGCCTCCAGAGGCACATGATCAGTGTATGATAGCAAACATGATCAGCGCATGATCAGTCACATGATCAGCGCCATTAAGTCACGTGATCACTACATGATAGTCATGTGATCAGTCCATGCTCTGTCACGGTATCAGTGCATGATCAGCCACGTGATCAGTGCATGATCTGTCACAAGATTACTGTATGATCATCCACGTGATCAGTGCATGGGCAGTCATGTGATCAGTGCATGATATAGACGTGAACAGTGCATGATCAGTCTCGTGATCAGTGCATGATAGCCACGTGATCAGTGCATGATCAGTCACCTGATGGGTGTATGATCATTCACGTGACCTGTACATGGTAGCTACATGATCATTGCATGATCAGCCACGTGAGTAGTGCATGATAGCCACGTGATCACTGCATGATCAGTCACGTGATGAGTGCATGTTCAGTCATGTGACCACTACATGGTAGCTGCGTGATCATCGCATGATCAGCCAGGTGAGCAGTGCATGATAGCCACGTGATCAGTGCATGATCAGACACGAGATCAGTGCATGATCAGTCACGTGATCAGTGCATGATCAGCCACGAGATCAGTGCATGATCAGTCACGTGATCAGAGTATGATCAGCCACGTGATCAGTGCATGATCAGCCACATGATCAGTGCATGATCAATTACGTGATCAGTGCATGATCAGTCACGTGACCAGTACATGGTAGTTACGTGATCATTGCCTGATCAGCCACGTGATCAGTGCATGATAGCCACGTGATCAGTGCATGATAGCCATGTGATCAGTGCATGATCAGTCATGTGATACGTGTGTGATCAGCCACGTGATCAGTGCATGATGAGCCACGTGATCAGTGCAGGATCAGTCACGTGATCAGTACATGATCAGTCACGTGAACAGTGCATGATCATTTACATGATCTTTGCATGATCAGTCACGTGACCAGTATATGGTAGCTACGTGATCATTCTATGATGAGCCACGTGAGCAGTGCATGATAGCCACGTGATGTGTGCATGATCAGTTACGTGAGCAGAGTATGATCAGCCACGTGATCAGTGCATGAGTGCCACGTGATCAGTGCATGATATGTCACGTGACAGGTGTGTGATCAGCCACGTGAACAGTGCATGTTCAGCCACGTGATCAGTGCATGATAGCCACGTGATCAGTGCATGATCAGTTATGTGAGCAGTGTATGATCAGCCACGTGATCAGTGCATGGTCAGACACGTGAACAGTGTATGACCAGCCACGTGATCAGTGCATGATATCCAAGTGATCAGTGCATGATCATCACGTGATCAGTGTATGATCAGCCACGTGTACAGTGCATGCTCAGTCACGTGATCAGGGCCTGCTGAGCTGCGTGATTACTGTCTGCTCATCTGCTTGACAATTGCCAGCTGAGCTGCACGATTCCTGCCTGTCATCTGCTTGACAATTGCCAGCTGTGCTGCGTAATTCCTGCCTGCTCAGCTGCTTGATTATTGCCAGCTGAGCAGCATGATTCCGCACACCTGAGTTCCATGATTATTGCCTGCTGACTGTTTGATTCGTGCCTACTCAGCTCTTTGTTTATTGCCTCCAGAGGCACATGATCACTGTATGATAGCAAACATGATCAGCGCATGATCAGTCACATGATCCGCGGCATTAAGTCACGTGATCACTACATGATAGTCATGTGATCAGTCCATGCTCAGTCACGGTATCAGTGCATGATCAGCCACGTGATCAGTGCATGATCTGTCACAAGATTAGTGCATGATCATCCACGTGATCAGTGCACGGGCAGTCATGTGATCAGTGCATGATATAGACGTGAACAGTGCATGATCAGTCTCGTGATCAGTGCATGATAGCCACGTGATCAGTGCATGATCAGTCACCTGATGGGTGTATGATCATTCACGTGACCTGTACATGGTAGTTACATGATCATTGCATGATCAGCCACGTGAGTAGTTCATGATAGCCACGTGATCACTGCATGATCAGTCACGTGATCAGTGCATGATAGCCACTTGATCAGTGCATGATAGCCACGTGATCAGTGCATGATCAGTCATGTGATACGTGTGTGATCAGCAACGTGATCAGTGCATGATCATTTACGTGATCTGTCCATGATCAGTCACGTGACCAGTATATGGTAGCTATGTGATCATTCCATGACGAGCCACGTGAGCAGTGCATGATAGCCACGTGATGTGTGCATGATGAGTTACGTGAGCAGAGTATGATCAGCCACGTGATCAGTGCATGAGTGCCACGTGATCAGTGCATGATATGTCACATGACAGATGTGTGATCAGCCACGTGAACAGTGCATGTTCAGCCACGTGATCAGTGCATGATAGCCACGTGATGTGTGCATGATGAGTTACGTGAGCAGAGTATGATCAGCCACGTGATCAGTGCATGCTCAGTCACGTTATCAGGGCCTGCTGAGCTGCGTGATTACTGTCTGGTCATCTGCTTGACAATTGCCAGCTGAGCTGCACGATTCCTGCCTGTCATCTGCTTGACAATTGCCAGCTGTGCTGCGTAATTCCTGCCTGCTCAGCTGCTTGATTATTGCCAGCTGAGCAGCATGATTCCTCACATCCGAGTTCCATGATTATTGCCTGCTGACTGTTTGATTCGTGCCTACTCAGCTCTTTGTTTATTGCCTCCAGAGGCACATGATCAGTGTATGATAGCAAACATGATCAGCGCATGATCAGTCACATGATCAACGCCATTAAGTCACGTGATCACTACATGATAGTCATGTGATCAGTCCATGCTCTGTCACGGTATCAGTGCATGATCAGCCACGTGATCAGTGCATGATCTGTCACAAGATTAGTGTATGATCATCCACGTGATCAGTGCATGGGCAGTCATGTGATCAGTGCATGATATAGACGTGAACAGTGCATGATCAGTCTCGTGATCAGTGCATGATAGCCACGTGATCAGTGCATGATCAGTCACCTGATGGGTGTATGATCATTCACGTGACCTGTACATGGTAGCTACATGATCATTGCATGATCAGCCACGTGAGTAGTGCATGATAGCCACGTGATCACTGCATGATCAGTCACGTGATGAGTGCATGTTCAGTCATGTGACCACTACATGGTAGCTGCGTGATCATCGCATGATCAGCCAGGTGAGCAGTGCATGATAGCCACGTGATCAGTGCATGATCAGACACGAGATCAGTGCATGATCAGTCACGTGATCAGTGCATGATCAGCCACGAGATCAGTGCATGATCAGTCACGTGATCAGAGTATGATCAGCCACGTGATCAGTGCATGATCAGCCACATGATCAGTGCATGATCAATTACGTGATCAGTGCATGATCAGTCACGTGACCAGTACATGGTAGTTACGTGATCATTGCCTGATCAGCCACGTGATCAGTGCATGATAGCCACGTGATCAGTGCATGATAGCCATGTGATCAGTGCATGATCAGTCATGTGATACGTGTGTGATCAGCCACGTGATCAGTGCATGATGAGCCACGTGATCAGTGCAGGATCAATTACGTGATCAGTGCATGATCAGTCACGTGACCAGTACATGGTTGCTACGTGATCGTTGCATCATCAGCCACGTGAGCAGAGCATGATAGCCACGTGATCAGTGCATGATCAGTCACGTGATCAGTACATGTTCAGTCACGTGAACAGTGCATGATCATTTACATGATCTTTGCATGATCAGTCACGTGACCAGTATATGGTAGCTACGTGATCATTCTATGATGAGCCACGTGAGCAGTGCATGATAGCCACGTGATGTGTGCATGATCAGTTACGTGAGCAGAGTATGATCAGCCACGTGATCAGTGCATGAGTGCCAAGTGATCAGTGCATGATATGTCACGTGACAGGTGTGTGATCAGCCACGTGAACAGTGCATGTTCAGCCACGTGATCAGTGCATGATAGCCACGTGATCAGTGCATGATCAGTTATGTGAGCAGTGTATGATCAGCCACGTGATCAGTGCATGGTCAGACACGTGAACAGTGTATGACCAGCCACGTGATCAGTGCATGATATCCAAGTGATCAGTGCATGATCATCACGTGATCAGTGTATGATCAGCCACGTGAACAGTGCATGCTCAGTCACGTGATCAGGGCCTGCTGAGCTGCGTGATTACTGTCTGGTCATCTGCTTGACAATTGCCAGCTGAGCTGCACGATTCCTGCCTGTCATCTGCTTGACAATTGACAGCTGTGCTGCGTAATTCCTGCCTGCTCAGCTGCTTGATTATTGCCAGCTGAGCAGCATGATTCCGCACACCTGAGTTCCATGATTATTGCCTGCTGACTGTTTGATTCGTGCCTACTCAGCTCTTTGTTTATTGCCTCCAGAGGCACATGATCAGTGTATGATAGCAAACATGATCAGCGCATGATCAGTCACATGATCCGCGGCATTAAGTCACGTGATCACTACATGATAGTCATGTGATCAGTCCATGCTCAGTCACGGTATCAGTGCATGATCAGCCACGTGATCAGTGCATGATCTGTCACAAGATTAGTGCATGATCATCCACGTGATCAGTGCACGGGCAGTCATGTGATCAGTGCATGATATAGACGTGAACAGTGCATGATCAGTCTCGTGATCAGTGCATGATAGCCACGTGATCAGTGCATGATCAGTCACCTGATGGGTGTATGATCATTCACGTGACCTGTACATGGTAGTTACATGATCATTGCATGATCAGCCACGTGAGTAGTTCATGATAGCCACGTGATCACTGCATGATCAGTCACGTGATCAGTGCATGATAGCCACTTGATCAGTGCATGATAGCCACGTGATCAGTGCATGATCAGTCATGTGATACGTGTGTGATCAGCAACGTGATCAGTGCATGATCATTTACGTGATCTGTCCATGATCAGTCACGTGACCAGTATATGGTAGCTATGTGATCATTCCATGACGAGCCACGTGAGCAGTGCATGATAGCCACGTGATGTGTGCATGATGAGTTACGTGAGCAGAGTATGATCAGCCACGTGATCAGTGCATGAGTGCCACGTGATCAGTGCATGATATGTCACATGACAGATGTGTGATCAGCCACGTGAACAGTGCATGTTCAGCCACGTGATCAGTGCATGATAGCCACGTGATGTGTGCATGATGAGTTACGTGAGCAGAGTATGATCAGCCACGTGATCAGTGCATGCTCAGTCACGTTATCAGGGCCTGCTGAGCTGCGTGATTACTGTCTGGTCATCTGCTTGACAATTGCCAGCTGAGCTGCACGATTCCTGCCTGTCATCTGCTTGACAATTGCCAGCTGTGCTGCGTAATTCCTGCCTGCTCAGCTGCTTGATTATTGCCAGCTGAGCAGCATGATTCCTCACATCCGAGTTCCATGATTATTGCCTGCTGACTGTTTGATTCGTGCCTACTCAGCTCTTTGTTTATTGCCTCCAGAGGCACATGATCACTGTATGATAGCAAACATGATCAGCGCATGATCAGTCACATGATCCGCGGCATTAAGTCACGTGATCACTACATGAGAGTCATGTGATCAGTCCATGCTCAGTCACGGTATCAGTGCATGATCAGCCACGTGATCAGTGCATGATCTGTCACAAGATTAGTGCATGATCATCCACGTGAACAGTGCACGGGCAGTCATGTGATCAGTGCATGATATAGACGTGAACAGTGCATGATCAGTCTCGTGATCAGTGCATGATAGCCACGTGATCAGTGCATGATCAGTCACCTGATGGGTGTATGATCATTCACGTGACCTGTACATGGTAGTTACATGATCATTGCATGATCAGCCACGTGAGTAGTGCAGGACAGCCACGTGATCACTGCATGATCAGTCACGTGATCATCGCATGATCAGCCAGGTGAGCAGTGCATGATAGCCACGTGATCAGTGCATGATCAGTCAGGTGATACGTGTGTGATCAGCAACGTGATCAGTGCATGATCATTTACGTGATCTGTCCATGATCAGTCACGTGACCAGTATATGGTAGCTATGTGATCATTCCATGACGAGCCACGTGAGCAGTGCATGATAGCCACGTGATGTGTGCATGATGAGTTACGTGAGCAGAGTATGATCAGCCACGTGATCAGTGCATGAGTGCCACGTGATCAGTGCATGATATGTCACATGACAGATGTGTGATCAGCCACGTGAACAGTGCATGTTCAGCCACGTGATCAGTGCATGATAGCCACGTGATGTGTGCATGATGAGTTACGTGAGCAGAGTATGATCAGCCACGTGATCAGTGCATGCTCAGTCACGTTATCAGGGCCTGCTGAGCTGCGTGATTACTGTCTGGTCATCTGCTTGACAATTGCCAGCTGAGCTGCACGATTCCTGCCTGTCATCTGCTTGACAATTGCCAGCTGTGCTGCGTAATTCCTGCCTGCTCAGCTGCTTGATTATTGCCAGCTGAGCAGCATGATTCCTCACATCCGAGTTCCATGATTATTGCCTGCTGACTGTTTGATTCGTGCCTACTCAGCTCTTTGTTTATTGCCTCCAGAGGCACATGATCAGTGTATGATAGCAAACATGATCAGCGCATGATCAGTCACATGATCAACGCCATTAAGTCACGTGATCACTACATGATAGTCATGTGATCAGTCCATGCTCTCTCACGGTATCAGTGCATGATCAGCCACGTGATCAGTGCATGATCTGTCACAAGATTAGTGTATGATCATCCACGTGATCAGTGCATGGGCAGTCATGTGATCAGTGCATGATATAGACGTGAACAGTGCATGATCAGTCTCGTGATCAGTGCATGATAGCCACGTGATCAGTGCATGATCAGTCACCTGATGGGTGTATGATCATTCACGTGACCTGTACATGGTAGCTACATGATCATTGCATGATCAGCCACGTGAGTAGTGCATGATAGCCACGTGATCACTGCATGATCAGTCACGTGATGAGTGCATGTTCAGTCATGTGACCACTACATGGTAGCTGCGTGATCATCGCATGATCAGCCAGGTGAGCAGTGCATGATAGCCACGTGATCAGTGCATGATCAGACACGAGATCAGTGCATGATCAGTCACGTGATCAGTGCATGATCAGCCACGAGATCAGTGCATGATCAGTCACGTGATCAGAGTATGATCAGCCACGTGATCAGTGCATGATCAGCCACATGATCAGTGCATGATCAATTACGTGATCAGTGCATGATCAGTCACGTGACCAGTACATGGTAGTTACGTGATCATTGCCTGATCAGCCACGTGATCAGTGCATGATAGCCACGTGATCAGTGCATGATAGCCATGTGATCAGTGCATGATCAGTCATGTGATACGTGTTTGATCAGCCACGTGATCAGTGCATGATGAGCCACGTGATCAGTGCAGGATCAATTACGTGATCAGTGCATGATCAGTCACGTGACCAGTACATGGTTGCTACGTGATCGTTGCATCATCAGCCACGTGAGCAGAGCATGATAGCCACGTGATCAGTGCATGATCAGTCACGTGATCAGTACATGTTCAGTCACGTGAACAGTGCATGATCATTTACATGATCTTTGCATGATCAGTCACGTGACCAGTATATGGTAGCTACGTGATCATTCTATGATGAGCCACGTGAGCAGTGCATGATAGCCACGTGATGTGTGCATGATCAGTTACGTGAGCAGAGTATGATCAGCCACGTGATCAGTGCATGAGTGCCAAGTGATCAGTGCATGATATGTCACGTGACAGGTGTGTGATCAGCCACGTGAACAGTGCATGTTCAGCCACGTGATCAGTGCATGATAGCCACGTGATCAGTGCATGATCAGTTATGTGAGCAGTGTATGATCAGCCACGTGATCAGTGCATGGTAAGACTCGTGAACAGTGTATGACCAGCCACGTGATCAGTGCATGATATCCAAGTGATCAGTGCATGATCATCACGTGATCAGTGTATGATCAGCCACGTGAACAGTGCATGCTCAGTCACGTGATCAGGGCCTGCTGAGCTGCGTGATTACTGTCTGGTCATCTGCTTGACAATTGCCAGCTGAGCTGCACGATTCCTGCCTGTCATCTGCTTGACAATTGACAGCTGTGCTGCGTAATTCCTGCCTGCTCAGCTGCTTGATTATTGCCAGCTGAGCAGCATGATTCCGCACACCTGAGTTCCATGATTATTGCCTGCTGACTGTTTGATTCGTGCCTACTCAGCTCTTTGTTTATTGCCTCCAGAGGCACATGATCAGTGTATGATAGCAAACATGATCAGCGCATGATCAGTCACATGATCCGCGGCATTAAGTCACGTGATCACTACATGATAGTCATGTGATCAGTCCATGCTCAGTCACGGTATCAGTGCATGATCAGCCACGTGATCAGTGCATGATCTGTCACAAGATTAGTGCATGATCATCCACGTGATCAGTGCACGGGCAGTCATGTGATCAGTGCATGATATAGACGTGAACAGTGCATGATCAGTCTCGTGATCAGTGCATGATAGCCACGTGATCAGTGCATGATCAGTCACCTGATGGGTGTATGATCATTCACGTGACCTGTACATGGTAGTTACATGATCATTGCATGATCAGCCACGTGAGTAGTTCATGATAGCCACGTGATCACTGCATGATCAGTCACGTGATCAGTGCATGATAGCCACTTGATCAGTGCATGATAGCCACGTGATCAGTGCATGATCAGTCATGTGATACGTGTGTGATCAGCAACGTGATCAGTGCATGATCATTTACGTGATCTGTCCATGATCAGTCACGTGACCAGTATATGGTAGCTATGTGATCATTCCATGACGAGCCACGTGAGCAGTGCATGATAGCCACGTGATGTGTGCATGATGAGTTACGTGAGCAGAGTATGATCAGCCACGTGATCAGTGCATGAGTGCCACGTGATCAGTGCATGATATGTCACATGACAGATGTGTGATCAGCCACGTGAACAGTGCATGTTCAGCCACGTGATCAGTGCATGATAGCCACGTGATGTGTGCATGATGAGTTACGTGAGCAGAGTATGATCAGCCACGTGATCAGTGCATGCTCAGTCACGTTATCAGGGCCTGCTGAGCTGCGTGATTACTGTCTGGTCATCTGCTTGACAATTGCCAGCTGAGCTGCACGATTCCTGCCTGTCATCTGCTTGACAATTGCCAGCTGTGCTGCGTAATTCCTGCCTGCTCAGCTGCTTGATTATTGCCAGCTGAGCAGCATGATTCCTCACATCCGAGTTCCATGATTATTGCCTGCTGACTGTTTGATTCGTGCCTACTCAGCTCTTTGTTTATTGCCTCCAGAGGCACATGATCAGTGTATGATAGCAAACATGATCAGCGCATGATCAGTCACATGATCAACGCCATTAAGTCACGTGATCACTACATGATAGTCATGTGATCAGTCCATGCTCTGTCACGGTATCAGTGCATGATCAGCCACGTGATCAGTGCATGATCTGTCACAAGATTAGTGTATGATCATCCACGTGATCAGTGCATGGGCAGTCATGTGATCAGTGCATGATATAGACGTGAACAGTGCATGATCAGGCTCGTGATCAGTGCATGATAGCCACGTGATCAGTGCATGATCAGTCACCTGATGGGTGTATGATCATTCACGTGACCTGTACATGGTAGCTACATGATCATTGCATGATCAGCCACGTGAGTAGTGCATGATAGCCACGTGATCACTGCATGATCAGTCACGTGATGAGTGCATGTTCAGTCATGTGACCACTACATGGTAGCTGCGTGATCATCGCATGATCAGCCAGGTGAGCAGTGCATGATAGCCACGTGATCAGTGCATGATCAGACACGAGATCAGTGCATGATCAGTCACGTGATCAGTGCATGATCAGCCACGAGATCAGTGCATGATCAGTCACGTGATCAGAGTATGATCAGCCACGTGATCAGTGCATGATCAGCCACATGATCAGTGCATGATCAATTACGTGATCAGTGCATGATCAGTCACGTGACCAGTACATGGTAGTTACGTGATCATTGCCTGATCAGCCACGTGATCAGTGCATGATAGCCACGTGATCAGTGCATGATAGCCATGTGATCAGTGCATGATCAGTCATGTGATACGTGTGTGATCAGCCACGTGATCAGTGCATGATGAGCCACGTGATCAGTGCAGGATCAATTACGTGATCAGTGCATGATCAGTCACGTGACCAGTACATGGTTGCTACGTGATCGTTGCATCATCAGCCACGTGAGCAGAGCATGATAGCCACGTGATCAGTGCATGATCAGTCACGTGATCAGTACATGATCAGTCACGTGAACAGTGCATGATCATTTACATGATCTTTGCATGATCAGTCACGTGACCAGTATATGGTAGCTACGTGATCATTCTATGATGAGCCACGTGAGCAGTGCATGATAGCCACGTGATGTGTGCATGATCAGTTACGTGAGCAGAGTATGATCAGCCACGTGATCAGTGCATGAGTGCCACGTGATCAGTGCATGATATGTCACGTGACAGGTGTGTGATCAGCCACGTGAACAGTGCATGTTCAGCCACGTGATCAGTGCATGATAGCCACGTGATCAGTGCATGATCAGTTATGTGAGCAGTGAATGATCAGCCACGTGATCAGTGCATGGTCAGACACGTGAACAGTGTATGACCAGCCACGTGATCAGTGCATGATATCCAAGTGATCAGTGCATGATCATCACGTGATCAGTGTATGATCAGCCACGTGAACAGTGCATGCTCAGTCACGTGATCAGGGCCTGCTGAGCTGCGTGATGACTGTCTGCTCATCTGCTTGACAATTGCCAGCTGAGCTGCACGATTCCTGCCTGTCATCTGCTTGACAATTGCCAGCTGTGCTGCGTAATTCCTGCCTGCTCAGCTGCTTGATTATTGCCAGCTGAGCAGCATGATTCCGCACACCTGAGTTCCATGATTATTGCCTGCTGACTGTTTGATTCGTGCCTACTCAGCTCTTTGTTTATTGCCTCCAGAGGCACATGATCAGTGTATGATAGCAAACATGATCAGCGCATGATCAGTCACATGATCCGCGGCATTAAGTCACGTGATCACTACATGATAGTCATGTGATCAGTCCATGCTCAGTCACGGTATCAGTGCATGATCAGCCACGTGATCAGTGCATGATCTGTCACAAGATTAGTGCATGATCATCCACGTGATCAGTGCACGGGCAGTCATGTGATCAGTGCATGATATAGACGTGAACAGTGCATGATCAGTCTCGTGATCAGTGCATGATAGCCTGTGATCAGTGCATGATCAGTCACCTGATGGGTGTATGATCATTCACGTGACCTGTACATGGTAGTTACATGATCATTGCATGATCAGCCACGTGAGTAGTTCATGATAGCCACGTGATCACTGCATGATCAATCACGTGATCAGTGCATGATAGCCACTTGATCAGTGCATGATAGCCACGTGATCAGTGCATGATCAGTCATGTGATACGTGTGTGATCAGCCACGTGATCAGTGCATGATGAGCCGCGTGATCAGTGCAGGATCAATTACGTGATCAGTGCATGATCAGTCACGTGAACAGTACATGGTTGCTACGTGATCGTTGCATCATCAGCCACGTGAGCAGAGCATGATAGCCACGTGATCAGTGCATGATCAGTCACGTGATCAGTACATGATCAGTCACGTGATCAGTGCATGATCATTTACGTGATCTTTGCATGATCAGTCACGTGACCAGTATATGGTAGCTACGTGATCATTCCATGACGAGCCACATGAGCAGTGCATGATAGCCACGTGATGTGTGCATGATCAGTACGTGAGCAGAGTATGATCAGCCACGTGATCAGTGCATGAGTGCCATGTGATCAGTGCATGATATGTCACGTGACAGGTGTGTGATCAGCCACGTGAACAGTGCATGTTCAGCCAAGTGATCAGTGCATGATAGCCACATGATCAGTGCATGATCAGTTATGTGAGCAGTGTGTGATCAGCCACGTGATCAGTGCATGATATCCAAGTGATCAGTGCATGATCATCACGTGATCAGTGTATGATCAGCCACGTGAACAGTGAATGTTCAGTCACGTGATCAAGGCCTGCTGAGCTGCGTGATTACTGTCTGCTCATCTGCTTGACAATTGCCAGCTGAGCTGCACGATTCCTGCCTGTCATCTGCTTGACAATTGCCGGCTGTGCTGCGTAATTCCTGCCTGCTCAGCTGCTTGATTATTGCCAGCTTAGCAGCATGATTCCTCACACCTGAGTTCCATGATTATTGCCTGCTGACTGTTTGATTCGTGCCTACTCAGCTCTTTGTTTATTGCCTCCAGAGTCACATGATCAGTGTATGATAGCAAACATGATCAGCGCATGATCAGTCACATGATCCGCGGCATTAAGTCACGTGATCACTACATGAGAGTCATGTGATCAGTCCATGCTCAGTCACGGTATCAGTGCATGATCAGCCACGTGATCAGTGCATGATCTGTCACAAGATTAGTGTATGATCATCCACGTGATCAGTGCACGGGCAGTCATGTGATCAGTGCATGATATAGACGTGAACAGTGCATGATCAGTCTCGTGGTCAGTGCATGATAGCCACGTGATCAGTGCATGATCAGTCACCTGATGGATGTATGATCATTCACGTAACCTGTACATGGTAGCTACATGATCAATGCGTGATCAGCCACGTGAGTAGTTCATGATAGCCACGTGATCACTGCATGATCAGTCACGTGATCAGTGCATGATCAGTCATGTGACCAGTACATGGTAGCTGCGTGATCATGGCATGATCAGCCACGTGAGCAGTGCATGATAGCCACGTGATCAGTGTATGATCAGACACGAGATCAGTGCATGATCAGTCACGTGATCAGTGCATGATCAGCCACGTGATCAGTGCATGACCAGGCACGTGATCAGTGTATGTCCAGCCAAGTGATCAGTGCATGATAGCCACGTGATCAGTGCATGATCAGTCACGTGATCAGTGCATGATTAGTTATGTGATCAGTGTATGATCAGCCACGTGATCAGTGCATGATCAGCCACATGATCAGTGCATTATCAATTACGTGATCAGTGCATGATCAGTCACGTAGCAGTACATGGTAGCTACGTGATCATTGCCTGATCAGCCACGTGATCAGTGCATGATAGCCACTTGATCAGTGCATGATAACCACGTGATCAGTGCATGATCAGTCATGTGATATGTGTGTAATCAGCCACGTGATCAGTGCATGATATCCACGTGATCAGTGCATGACAGCCACATGATCAGTGCATGAGAGCCACGTGATCAGTGCATGATCAGTCACGTGATATATGTGTGATCAGCCATGTGATCAGTGCATGATCAGCCACATGATCAGTGCATGATCAATCTCGTGATCAGTGTATGATCAGCCACGTGATCAGTGCATGATCAGCCACATGATCAGTGCATGATCAATTACGTGATCAGTGCATGATCAGTCACGTGACCAGTACATGGTAGCTACGTGATCATTGCCTGATCAGCCACGTGAGCAGTGCATGATAGCCACGTGATCAGTGCATGATCAGCCATGTGATCAGTGCCTGATCAGTCACGTGATCAGTGCATGGTCAGTCACGTGATCAGTGCATGATCATCCACGTGATCAGTGCATGTGGAGTCATGTAGTCAATGCATGACAGCGCCGTGATCAGTGCACGATCAGTCCCATGATGAGTGTATGATCAGCCAAGTGATCAGTGCAAGATAGCTACGTGATCAGTGCATGATCAGTCACATGATCAGTGCATGATCAGTCACGTGATAGGTGTGTGATCAGCCATGTAACAGTGCATGCTCAGTCACGTGATCAGGGCCTGCTGAGCTGCCTGATTACTGTCTGCTCATCTGCTTGACAGTTTCCAGCTGAGCTGCACGATTCCTGCCTGTCATCTCCTTGACAATTGCCACCTGTGCTGCGTAATTCCTGCCTGCTCATCCACTTGATTATTGCCAGCTGAGCAGCATGGTTTCTCAGAGCTGAGTTCCATGATTATAGCCTGCTGACTGATTCCTGCTTACTCAGCTCTATGTTCATTGCCTCCAGAGGCACATGATCAGTGTGTGACACCAAACATGATCAGCACATGATCAGTCACATGATCAGTGCATGATAAGCCAGGTGATCAGTGCATGATCAATTATGTGATCAGTGCATGATCAGTCATGTGACCAGTACATGGTAGCTGTGTGATCATTGCATGATCAGCCACGTGAGCAGTGCATGATCAGTCACGTGATCAGTGCATGATCAGTCACGTGATACGTGTGTGATCAGCCACGTGATCAGTGCATGATATCCACGTGATCAGTGCAGGATAGCCACGTGATCACTTCATGATTATTCACGTGATCTGTACATGATCAGTCACGTGATACATGTGTGATCAGCCACCTGATCAGTGCGTGATGAGCCATGTGATCAGTGCAGGATCAATTATGTGATCAGTGCATGATCAGTCACGTGACCAGTACATGGTAGCTACGTGATCATTGCGTGATCAGCCACGTGATCAGTGCATGATAGCCACGTGATCAGTGCATGATATCCACGTGATCAGTGCATGATCAGCCAAGTGATCAGTGCATGATCAGCCAAGTAATCAGTGCATGATCAGTCACGTGATCATGTGTGATCAGCCACGTAATCAGTGCATGATCAGTCACGTGATCAGTACATGGTTGCTACGTGATCGTTGCATGATCAGCCACGTGAGCAGAGCATGATAGCCACGTGGACAGTGCATGTTCAGCCACGTGGTCAGTCCATGATAGCCACGTGATCAGTGCATGATCAGTTACGTGAGCAGTGTATGATCAGCCACGTGAACAGTGCATGCTCAGTCACGTGATCAGGGCCTGCTGAGCTGCGTGATTACTCTCTGCTCATCTGCTTGACAATTGCCAGCAGAGCTGCACGATTCCTGCCTGTCATCTGCTTGACAATTGCCAGCTGTGCTGCGTAATTCCTGCCTGCTCAGCTGCTTGATTATTGTCAGCTGAGCAGCATGATTCCTCACATCCGAGTCCATGATTATTGCCTGCTGACTGTTTGATTCGTGCCTACTCAGCTCTTTGTTTATTGCCTCCAGAGGCACATGATCAGTGTATGATAGCAAACATGATCAGCGCATGATCAGTCACATGATCAGCGCCATTAAGTCACGTGATCACTACATGATAGTCATGTGATCAGTCCATGCTCTGTCACGGTATCAGTGCATGATCAGCCACATGATCAGTGCATGATCTGTCAGTGATCAGTACATGATCAGTCACGTGAACAGTGCATGATCATTTACGTGATCTGTCCATGATCAGTCACGTGACCAGTATATGGTAGCTATGTGATCATTCCATGACGAGCCACGTGAGCAGTGCATGATAGCCACGTGATGTGTGCATGATGAGTTACGTGAGCAGAGTATGATCAGCCACATGATCAGTGCATGAGTGCCACGTGATCAGTGCATGATATGTCACATGACAGATGTGTGATCAGCCACGTGAACAGTGCATGTTCAGCCACGTGATCAGTGCATGATAGCCACGTGATGTGTGCATGATGAGTTACGTGAGCAGAGTATAATCAGCCACGTGATCAGTGCATGCTCAGTCACGTTATCAGGGCCTGCTGAGCTGCGTGATTACTGTCTGGTCATCTGCTTGACAATTGCCAGCTGAGCTGCACGATTCCTGCCTGTCATCTGCTTGACAATTGCCAGCTGTGCTGCGTAATTCCTACCTGCTCAGCTGCTTGATTATTGCCAGCTGAGCAGCATGATTCCTCACATCCGAGTTCCATGATTATTGCCTGCTGACTGTTTGATTCGTGCCTACTCAGCTCTTTGTTTATTGCCTCCAGAGGCACATGATCAGTGTATGATAGCAAACATGATCAGCGCATGATCAGTCACATGATCCGCGGCATTAAGTCACGTGATCACTACATGATAGTCATGTGATCAGTCCATGCTCAGTCACGGTATCAGTGCATGATCAGCCACGTGATCAGTGCATGATCTGTCACAAGATTAGTGCATGATCATCCACGTGATCAGTGCACGGGCAGTCATGTGATCAGTGCATGATATAGACGTGAACAGTGCATGATCAGTCTCGTGATCAGTGCATGATAGCCTGTGATCAGTGCATGATCAGTCACCTGATGGGTGTATGATCATTCACGTGACCTGTACATGGTAGTTACATGATCATTGCATGATCAGCCACGTGAGTAGTTCATGATAGCCACGTGATCACTGCATGATCAATCACGTGATCAGTGCATGATAGCCACGTGATCAGTGCATGATAGCCACGTGATCAGTGCATGATCAGTCATGTGATACGTGTGTGATCAGCCACGTGATCAGTGCATGATGAGCCGCGTGATCAGTGCAGGATCAATTACGTGATCAGTGCATGATCAGTCACGTGAACAGTACATGGTTGCTACGTGATCGTTGCATCATCAGCCACGTGAGCAGAGCATGATAGCCACGTGATCAGTGCATGATCAGTCACGTGATCAGTACATGATCAGTCACGTGAACAGTGCATGATCATTTACGTGATCTTTGCATGATCAGTCACGTGACCAGTATATGGTAGCTACGTGATCATTCCATGACGAGCCACATGAGCAGTGCATGATAGCCACGTGATGTGTGCATGATCAGTACGTGAGCAGAGTATGATCAGCCACGTGATCAGTGCATGAGTGCCATGTGATCAGTGCATGATATGTCACGTGACAGGTGTGTGATCAGCCACGTGAACAGTGCATGTTCAGCCAAGTGATCAGTGCACGATAGCCACATGATCAGTGCATGATCAGTTATGTGAGCAGTGTGTGATCAGCCACGTGATCAGTGCATGATATCCAAGTGATCAGTGCATGATCATCACGTGATCAGTGTATGATCAGCCACGTGAACAGTGAATGTTCAGTCACGTGATCAAGGCCTGCTGAGCTGCGTGATTACTGTCTGCTCATCTGCTTGACAATTGCCAGCTGAGCTGCACGATTCCTGCCTGTCATCTGCTTGACAATTGCCGGCTGTGCTGCGTAATTCCTGCCTGCTCAGCTGCTTGATTATTGCCAGCTTAGCAGCATGATTCCTCACACCTGAGTTCCATGATTATTGCCTGCTGACTGTTTGATTCGTGCCTACTCAGCTCTTTGTTTATTGCCTCCAGAGGCACATGATCAGTGTATGATAGCAAACATGATCAGCGCATGATCAGTCACATGATCCGCGGCATTAAGTCACGTGATCACTACATGAGAGTCATGTGATCAGTCCATGCTCAGTCACGGTATCAGTGCATGATCAGCCACGTGATCAGTGCATGATCTGTCACAAGATTAGTGTATGATCATCCACGTGATCAGTGCACGGGCAGTCATGTGATCAGTGCATGATATAGACGTGAACAGTGCATGATCAGTCTCGTGGTCAGTGCATGATAGCCACGTGATCAGTGCATGATCAGTCACCTGATGGATGTATGATCATTCACGTAACCTGTACATGGTAGCTACATGATCAATGCGTGATCAGCCACGTGAGTAGTTCATGATAGCCACGTGATCACTGCATGATCAGTCACGTGATCAGTGCATGATCAGTCATGTGACCAGTACATGGTAGCTGCGTGATCATGGCATGATCAGCCACGTGAGCAGTGCATGATAGCCACGTGATCAGTGCATGATCAGACACGAGATCAGTGCATGATCAGTCACGTGATCAGTGCATGGTCAGCCACGTGATCAGTGCATGACCAGGCACGTGATCAGTGTATGTCCAGCCAAGTGATCAGTGCATGATAGCCACGTGATCAGTGCATGATCAGTCACGTGATCAGTGCATGATTAGTTATGTGATCAGTGTATGATCAGCCACGTGATCAGTGCATGATCAGCCACATGATCAGTGCATTATCAATTACGTGATCAGTGCATGATCAGTCACGTGACGAGTACATGGTAGCTACGTGATCATTGCCTGATCAGCCACATGATCAGTGCATGATAGCCACTTGATCAGTGCATGATAACCACGTGATCAGTGCATGATCAGTCATGTGATATGTGTGTAATCAGCCACGTGATCAGTGCATGATATCCACGTGATCAGTGCATGACAGCCACATGATCAGTGCATGAGAGCCACGTGATCAGTGCATGATCAGTCACGTGATATATGTGTGATCAGCCATGTGATCAGTGCATGATCAGCCACATGATCAGTGCATGATCAATCTCGTGATCAGTGTATGATCAGCCACGTGATCAGTGCATGATCAGCCACATGATCAGTGCATGATCAATTACGTGATCAGTGCATGATCAGTCACGTGACCAGTACATGGTAGCTACGTGATCATTGCCTGATCAACCACGTGAGCAGTGCATGATAGCCACGTGATCAGTGCATGATCAGCCATGTGATCAGTGCCTGATCAGTCACGTGATCAGTGCATGGTCAGTCACGTGATCAGTGCATGATCATCCACGTGATCAGTGCATGTGGAGTCATGTAGTCAATGCATGACAGCGCCATGATCAGTGCACGATCAGTCCCATGATGAGTGTATGATCAGCCAAGTGATCAGTGCAAGATAGCTACGTGATCAGTGCATGATCAGTCACATGATCAGTGCATGATCAGTCACGTGATCAGGTGTGTGATCAGCCATGTGAACAGTGCATGCTCAGTCACGTGATCAGGGCCTGCTGAGCTGCCTGATTACTGTCTGCTCATCTGCTTGACAGTTTCCAGCTGAGCTGCACGATTCCTGCCTGTCATCTCCTTGACAATTGCCACCTGTGCTGCGTAATTCCTGCCTGCTCATCCACTTGATTATTGCCAGCTGAGCAGCATGGTTTCTCAGAGCTGAGTTCCATGATTATAGCCTGCTGACTGATTCCTGCTTACTCAGCTCTATGTTCATTGCCTCCAGAGGCACATGATCAGTGTGTGACACCAAACATGATCAGCACATGATCAGTCACATGATCAGTGCATGATAAGCCAGGTGATCAGTGCATGATCAATTATGTGATCAGTGCATGATCAGTCATGTGACCAGTACATGGTAGCTGTGTGATCATTGCATGATCAGCCACGTGAGCAGTGCATGATCAGTCACGTGATCAGTGCATGATCAGTCACGTGATCACGTGTGCATGATCAGCCACGTGATCAGTGCATGATATCCACGTGATCAGTGCATGATAGCCACGTGATCACTTCATGATTATTCACGTGATCTGTACATGATCAGTCACGTGATACATGTGTGATCAGCCACCTGATCAGTGCGTGATGAGCCATGTGATCAGTGCAGGATCAATTATGTGATCAGTGCATGATCAGTCACGTGACCAGTACATGGTAGCTACGTGATCATTGCGTGATCAGCCACGTGATCAGTGCATGATAGCCACGTGGATCAGTGCATGATCATCCACGTGATCAGTGCATGATCAGCCAAGTGATCAGTGCATGATCAGCCAAGTAATCAGTGCATGATCAGTCACGTGATACATGTGTGATCAGCCACGTAATCAGTGCATGATCAGTCACGAGACCAGTACATGGTTGCTACGTGATCGTTGCATGATCAGCCACGTGAGCAGAGCATGATAGCCACGTGGACAGTGCATGTTCAGCCACGTGGTCAGTCCATGATAGCCACGTGATCAGTGCATGATCAGTTACGTGAGCAGTGTATGATCAGCCACGTGAACAGTGCATGCTCAGTCACGTGATCAGGGCCTGCTGAGCTGCGTGATTACTCTCTGCTCATCTGCTTGACAATTGCCAGCAGAGCTGCACGATTCCTGCCTGTCATCTGCTTGACAATTGCCAGCTGTGCTGCGTAATTCCTGCCTGCTCAGCTGCTTGATTATTGTCAGCTGAGCAGCATGATTCCTCACATCCGAGTCCATGATTATTGCCTGCTGACTGTTTGATTCGTGCCTACTCAGCTCTTTGTTTATTGCCTCCAGAGGCACATGATCAGTGTATGATAGCAAACATGATCAGCGCATGATCAGTCACATGATCAGCGCCATTAAGTCACGTGATCACTACATGATAGTCATGTGATCAGTCCATGCTCTGTCACGGTATCAGTGCATGATCAGCCACATGATCAGTGCATGATCTGTCAGTGATCAGTACATGATCAGTCACGTGAACAGTGCATGATCATTTACGTGATCTGTCCATGATCAGTCACGTGACCAGTATATGGTAGCTATGTGATCATTCCATGACGAGCCACGTGAGCAGTGCATGATAGCCACGTGATGTGTGCATGATGAGTTACGTGAGCAGAGTATGATCAGCCACATGATCAGTGCATGAGTGCCACGTGATCAGTGCATGATATGTCACATGACAGATGTGTGATCAGCCACGTGAACAGTGCATGTTCAGCCACGTGATCAGTGCATGATAGCCACGTGATCTGTGCATGATGAGTTACGTGAGCAGAGTATAATCAGCCACGTGATCAGTGCATGCTCAGTCACGTTATCAGGGCCTGCTGAGCTGCGTGATTACTGTCTGGTCATCTGTTTGACAATTGCCAGCTGAGCTGCACGATTCCTGCCTGTCATCTGCTTGACAATTGCCAGCTGTGCTGCGTAATTCCTGCCTGCTCAGCTGCTTGATTATTGCCAGCTGAGCAGCATGATTCCTCACATCCGAGTTCCATGATTATTGCCTGCTGACTGTTTGATTCGTGCCTACTCAGCTCTTTGTTTATTGCCTCCAGAGGCACATGATCAGTGTATGATAGCAAACATGATCAGCGCATGATCAGTCACATGATCAACGCCATTAAGTCACGTGATCACTACATGATAGTCATGTGATCAGTCCATGCTCTGTCACGGTATCAGTGCATGATCAGCCACGTGATCAGTGCATGATCTGTCACAAGATTAGTGTATGATCATCCACGTGATCAGTGCATGGGCAGTCATGTGATCAGTGCATGATATAGACGTGAACAGTGCATGATCAGTCTCGTGATCAGTGCATGATAGCCACGTGATCAGTGCAAGATCAGTCACCTGATGGGTGTATGATCATTCACGTGACCTGTACATGGTAGCTACATGATCATTGCATGATCAGCCACGTGAGTAGTGCATGATAGCCACGTGATCACTGCATGATCAGTCACGTGATGAGTGCATGTTCAGTCATGTGACCACTACATGGTAGCTGCGTGATCATCGCATGATCAGCCAGGTGAGCAGTGCATGATAGCCACGTGATCAGTGCATGATCAGACACGAGATCAGTGCATGATCAGTCACGTGATCAGTGCATGATCAGCCACGAGATCAGTGCATGATCAGTCACGTGATCAGAGTATGATCAGCCACGTGATCAGTGCATGATCAGCCACATGATCAGTGCATGATCAATTACGTGATCAGTGCATGATCAGTCACGTGACCTGTACATGGTAGTTACGTGATCATTGCCTGATCAACCACGTGATCGGTGCATGATAGCCACGTGATCAGTGCATGATAGCCATGTGATCAGTGCATGATCAGTCATGTGATACGTGTGTGATCAGCCACGTGATCAGTGCATGATGAGCCACGTGATCAGTGCATGATGAGCCACGTGATCGGTGCAGGATCAATTACGTGATCAGTGCATGATCAGTAACGTGACCAGTACATGGTTGCTACGTGATCGTTGCATCATCAGCCACGTGAGCAGAGCATGATAGCCACGTGATCAGTGCATGATCAGTCACGTGATCAGTACATGATCAGTCACGTGAACAGTGCATGATCATTTACGTGATCTTTGCATGATCAGTCACGTGACCAGTATATGGTAGCTACGTGATCATTCTATGATGAGCCACGTGAGCAGTGCATGATAGCCACGTGATGTGTGCATGATGAGTTACTTGAGCAGAGTATGATCAGCCACGTGATCAGTCCATGATAGCCACGTGATCAGTGCATGATCAGTTATGTGAGCAGTGTATGATCAGCCACGTGATCAGTGCATGGTCAGACACGTGAACAGTGTATGACCAGCCACGTGATCAGTGCATGATATCCAAGTGATCAGTGCATGATCATCACGTGATCAGTGTATGATCAGCCACGTGTACAGTGCATGCTCAGTCACGTGATCAGGGCCTGCTGAGCTGCGTGATTACTGTCTGCTCATCTGCTTGACAATTGCCAGCTGAGCTGCACGATTCCTGCCTGTCATCTGCTTGACAATTGCCGGCTGTGCTGCGTAATTCCTGCCTGCTCAGCTGCTTGATTATTGCCAGCTGAGCAGCATGATTCCGCACACCTGAGTTCCATGATTATTGCCTGCTGACTGTTTGATTCGTGCCTACTCAGCTCTTTGTTTATTGCCTCCAGAGGCACATGATCACTGTATGATAGCAAACATGATCAGCGCATGATCAGTCACATGATCCGCGGCATTAAGTCACGTGATCACTACATGATAGTCATGTGATCAGTCCATGCTCAGTCACGGTATCAGTGCATGATCAGCCACGTGATCAGTGCATGATCTGTCACAAGATTAGTGCATGATCATCCACGTGATCAGTGCACGGGCAGTCAAGTGATCAGTGCATGATATAGACGTGAACAGTGCATGATCAGTCTCGTGATCAGTGCATGATAGCCACGTGATCAGTGCATGATCAGTCACCTGATGGGTGTATGATCATTCACGTGACCTGTACATGGTAGTTACATGATCATTGCATGATCAGCCACGTGAGTAGTTCATGATAGCCACGTGATCACTGCATGATCAGTCACGTGATCAGTGCATGATAGCCACTTGATCAGTGCATGATAGCCACGTGATCAGTGCATGATCAGTCATGTGATACGTGTGTGATCAACCACGTGATCAGTGCATGATGGGCCACGTGATCAGTGCAGGATCAATTAAGTGATCAGTGCATGATCAGTCACGTGAACAGTACATGGTTGCTACGTGATCGTTGCATCATCAGCCACGTGAGCAGAGCATGATAGCCACGTGATCAGTGCATGATCAGTCACGTGATCAGTACATGATCAGTCACGTGAACAGTGCATGATCATATACGTGATCTTTGCATGATCAGTCACGTGACCAGTATATGGTAGCTAGGTGATCATTCCATGACGAGCCACATGAGCAGTGCATGATAGCCACGTGATGTGTGCATGATCAGTTACGTGAGCAGAGTATGATCAGCCACGTGATCAGTGCATGAGTGCCATGTGATCAGTGCATGATATGTCACGTGACAGGTGTGTGATCAGCCCCGTGAACAGTGCATGTTCAGCCACGTGATCAGTGCATGATAGCCACATGATCAGTGCATGATCAGTTATGTGAGCAGTGTATGATCAGCCACGTGATCAGTGCATGATATCCAAGTGATCAGTGCATGATCATCACGTGATCAGTGTATGATCAACCACGTGAACAGTGAATGTTCAGTCACGTGATCAAGGCCTGCTGAGCTGTGTGATTACTGTCTGCTCATCTGCTTGACAATTGCCAGCTGAGCTGCACGATTCCTGCCTGTCATCTTCTTGACAATTGCCGGCTGTGCTGCGTAATTCCTGCCTGCTCAGCTGCTTGATTATTGCCAGCTTAGCAGCATGATTCCTCACACCTGAGTTCCATGATTATTGCCTGCTGACTGTTTGATTCGTGCCTACTCAGCTCTTTGTTTATTGCCTCCAGAGGCACATGATCAGTGTATGATAGCAAACATGATCAGCGCATGATCAGTCACATGATCCGCGGCATTAAGTCACGTGATCACTACATGAGAGTCATGTGATCAGTCCATGCTCAGTCACGGTATCAGTGCATGATCAGCCACGTGATCAGTGCATGATCTGTCACAAGATTAGTGTATGATCATCCACGTGATCAGTGCACGGGCAGTCATGTGATCAGTGCATGATATAGACGTGAACAGTGCATGATCAGTCTCGTGGTCAGTGCATGATAGCCACGTGATCAGTGCATGATCAGTCACCTGATGGGTGTATGATCATTCACGTGACCTGTACATGGTAGCTACATGATCAATGCATGATCAGCCACGTGAGTAGTTCATGATAGCCACGTGATCACTGCATGATCAGTCACGTGATCAGTGCATGATCAGTCATGTGACCAGTACATGGTAGGTGCGTGATCATGGCATGATCAGCCACGTGAGCAGTGCATGATAGCCACGTGATCAGTGCATGATCAGACACGAGATCAGTGCATGATCAGTCACGTGATCAGTGCATGATCAGCCACGTGATCAGTGCATGATCAGGCACGTGATCAGTGTATGTCCAGCCAAGTGATCAGTGCATGATAGCCACGTGATCAGTGCATGATCAGTCACGTGATCAGTGCATGATCAGTTATGTGATCAGTGTATGATCAGCCACGTGATCAGTGCATGATCAGCCACATGATCAGTGCATTATCAATTACGTGATCAGTGCATGATCAGTCACGTGACAGTACATGGTAGCTACGTGATCATTGCCTGATCAGCCACATGATCAGTGCATGATAGCCACTTGATCAGTGCATGATAACCACGTGATCAGTGCATGATCAGTCATGTGATATGTGTGTAATCAGCCACGTGATCAGTGCATGATATCCACGTGATCAGTGCATGACAGCCACATTATCAGTGCATGAGAGCCACGTGATCAGTGCATGATCAGTCACGTGATATATGTGTGATCAGCCATGTGATCAGTGCATGATCAGCCACATGATCAGTGCATGATCAATCTCGTGATCAGTGTATGATCAGCCACGTGATCAGTGCATGATCAGCCACATGATCAGTGCATGATCAATTACGTGATCAGTGCATGATCAGTCACGTGACCAGTACATGGTAGCTACGTGATCATTGCCTGATCAGCCACGTGAGCAGTGCATGATAGCCACGTGATCAGTGCATGATCAGCCATGTGATCAGTGCATGATCAGTCACGTGATCAGTGCATGGTCAGTCACGTGATCAGTGCATGATCATCCACGTGATCAGTGCATGTGGAGTCATGTAGTCAATGCATGATAGCGCCGTGATCAGTGCACGATCAGTCCCATGATGAGTGTATGATCAGCCAAGTGATCAGTGCAAGATAACCACGTGATCAGTGCATGATCAGTCACATGATCAGTGCATGATCAGTCACGTGATAGGTGTGTGATCAGCCATGTAACAGTGCATGCTCAGTCACGTGATCAGGGCCTGCTGAGCTGCCTGATTACTGTCTGCTCATCTGCTTGACAGTTTCCAGCTGAGCTGCACGATTCCTGCCTGTCATCTCCTTGACAATTGCCACCTGTGCTGCGTAATTCCTGCCTGCTCATCCACTTGATTATTGCCAGCTGAGCAGCATGGTTTCTCAGAGCTGAGTTCCATGATTATAGCCTGCTGACTGATTCCTGCTTACTCAGCTCTATGTTCATTGCCTCCAGAGGCACATGATCAGTGTGTGACACCAAACATGATCAGCACATGATCAGTCACATGATCAGTGCATGATAAGCCAGGTGATCAGTGCATGATCAATTATGTGATCAGTGCATGATCAGTCATGTGACCAGTACATGGTAGCTGTGTGATCATTGCATGATCAGCCACGTGAGCAGTGCATGATCAGTCACGTGATCAGTGCATGATCAGTCACGTGATACGTGTGTGATCAGCCACGTGATCAGTGCATGATATCCACGTGATCAGTGCAGGATAGCCACGTGATCACTTCATGATTATTCACGTGATCTGTACATGATCAGTCACGTGATACATGTGTGATCAGCCACCTGATCAGTGCGTGATGAGCCACGTGATCAGTGCAGGATCAATTATGTGATCAGTGCATGATCAGTCACGTGACCAGTACATGGTAGCTACGTGATCATTGCGTGATCAGCCACGTGATCAGTGCATGATAGCCACGTGATCAGTGCATGATCATCCACGTGATCAGTGCATGATCAGCCAAGTGATCAGTGCATGATCAGCCAAGTAATCAGTGCATGATCAGTCACGTGATACATGTGTGATCAGCCACGTGATCAGTGCATGATCAGTCACGAGACCAGTACATGGTTGCTACGTGATCGTTGCATGATCAGCCACGTGAGCAGAGCATGATAGCCACGTGAACAGTGCATGTTCAGCCACGTGGTCAGTCCATGATAGCCACGTGATCAGTGCATGATCAGTTACGTGAGCAGTGTATGATCAGCCACGTGAACAGTGCATGCTCAGTCACGTGATCAGGGCCTGCTGAGCTGCGTGATTACTCTCTGCTCATCTGCTTGACAATTGCCAGCTGAGCTGCACGATTCCTGCCTGTCATCTGCTTGACAATTGCCAGCTGTGCTGCGTAATTCCTGCCTGCTCAGCTGCTTGATTATTGCCAGCTGAGCAGCATGATTCCTCACATCCGACTCTATGATTATTGCCTGCTGACTGTTTGATTCGTGCCTACTCAGCTCTTTGTTTATTGCCTCCAGAGGCACATGATCAGTGTATGATAGCAAACATGATCAGCGCATGATCAGTCACATGATCAGCGCCATTAAGTCACGTGATCAGTACATGATAGTCATGTGATCAGTCCATGCTCTGTCACGGTATCAGTGCATGATCAGCCACGTGATCAGTGCATGATCTGTCACGTGATCAGTACATGATCAGTCACGTGAACAGTGCATGATCATTTACGTGATCTGTCCATGATCAGTCACGTGATCAGTATATGGTAGCTATGTGATCATTCCATGACGAGCCACGTGAGCAGTGCATGATAGCCACGTGATGTGTGCATGATGAGTTACGTGAGCAGAGTATGATCAGCCACGTGATCAGTGCATGAGTGCCACGTGATCAGTGCATGATATGTCACATGACAGATGTGTGATCAGCCACGTGAACAGTGCATGTTTAGCCACGTGATCAGTGCATGATAGCCACGTGATGTGTGCATGATGAGTTACGTGAGCAGAGTATGATCAGCCACGTGATCAGTGCATGCTCAGTCACGTTATCAGGGCCTGCTGAGCTGCGTGATTACTGTCTGGTCATCTGCTTGACAATTGCCAGCTGAGCTGCACGATTCCTGCCTGTCATCTGCTTGACAATTGCCAGCTGTGCTGCGTAATTCCTGCCTGCTCAGCTGCTTGATTATTGCCAGCTGAGCAGCATGATTCCTCACATCCGAGTTCCATGATTATTGCCTGCTGACTGTTTGATTCGTGCCTACTCAGCTCTTTGTTTATTGCCTCCAGAGGCACATGATCAGTGTATGATAGCAAACATGATCAGCGCATGATCAGTCACATGATCAACGCCATTAAGTCACGTGATCACTACATGATAGTCATGTGATCAGTCCATGCTCTGTCACGGTATCAGTGCATGATCAGCCACGTGATCAGTGCATGATCTGTCACAAGATTAGTGTATGATCATCCACGTGATCAGTGCATGGGCAGTCATGTGATCAGTGCATGATATAGACGTGAACAGTGCATGATCAGTCTCGTGATCAATGCATGATAGCCACGTGATCAGTGCATGATCAGTCACCTGATGGGTGTATGATCATTCACGTGACCTGTACATGGTAGCTACATGATCATTGCATGATCAGCCACGTGAGTAGTGCATGATAGCCACGTGATCACTGCATGATCAGTCACGTGATGAGTGCATGTTCAGTCATGTGACCACTACATGGTAGCTGCGTGATCATCGCATGATCAGCCAGGTGAGCAGTGCATGATAGCCACGTGATCAGTGCATGATCAGACACGAGATCAGTGCATGATCAGTCACATGATCAGTGCATGATCAGCCACGAGATCAGTGCATGATCAGTCACGTGATCAGAGTATGATCAGCCACGTGATCAGTGCATGATCAGCCACATGATCAGTGCATGATCAATTACGTGATCAGTGCATGATCAGTCACGTGACCAGTACATGGTAGTTACGTGATCATTGCCTGATCAGCCACGTGATCAGTGCATGATAGCCACGTGATCAGTGCATGATAGCCATGTGATCAGTGCATGATCAGTCATGTGATACGTGTGTGATCAGCCACGTGATCAGTGCATGATGAGCCACGTGATCAGTGCATGATGAGCCACGTGATCAGTGCAGGATCAATTACGTGATCAGTGCATGATCAGTCACGTGACCAGTACATGGTTGCTACGTGATCGTTGCATCATCAGCCACGTGAGCAGAGCATGATAGCCACGTGATCAGTGCATGATCAGTCACGTGATCAGTACATGATCAGTCACGTGAACAGTGCATGATCATTTACATGATCTTTGCATGATCAGTCACGTGACCAGTATATGGTAGCTACGTGATCATTCTATGATGAGCCACGTGAGCAGTGCATGATAGCCACGTGATGTGTGCATGATCAGTTACGTGAGCAGAGTATGATCAGCCACGTGATCAGTGCATGATAGCCACGTGATCAGTGCATGATCAGTTATGTGAGCAGTGTATGATCAGCCACGTGATCAGTGCATGGTCAGACACGTGAACAGTGTATGAACAGCCACGTGATCAGTGCATGATATCCAAGTGATCAGTGCATGATCATCACGTGATCAGTGTATGATCAGCCACGTGTACAGTGCATGCTCAGTCACGTGATCAGGGCCTGCTGAGCTGCGTGATTACTGTCTGCTCATCTGCTTGATTATTGCCAGCTGAGCAGCATGATTCCGCACACCTGAGTTCCATGATTATTGCCTGCTGACTGTTTGATTCGTGCCTACTCAGCTCTTTGTTTATTGCCTCCAGAGGCACATGATCACTGTATGATAGCAAACATGATCAGCGCATGATCAGTCACATGATCCGCGGCATTAAGTCACGTGATCACTACATGATAGTCATGTGATCAGTCCATGCTCAGTCACGGTATCAGTGCATGATCAGCCACGTGATCAGTGCATGATCTGTCACAAGATTAGTGCATGATCATCCACGTGATCAGTGCACGGGCAGTCATGTGATCAGTGCATGATATAGACGTGAACAGTGCATGATCAGTCTCGTGATCAGTGCATGATAGCCACGTGATCAGTGCATGATCAGTCACCTGATGGGTGTATGATCATTCACGTGACCTGTACATGGTAGTTACATGATCATTGCATGATCAGCCACGTGAGTAGTTCATGATAGCCACGTGATCACTGCATGATCAGTCACGTGATCAGTGCATGATAGCCACTTGATCAGTGCATGATAGCCACGTGATCAGTGCATGATCAGTCATGTGATACGTGTGTGATCAGCAACGTGATCAGTGCATGATCATTTACGTGATCTGTCCATGATCAGTCACGTGACCAGTATATGGTAGCTATGTGATCATTCCATGACGAGCCACGTGATCAGTGCATGATAGCCACGTGATGTGTGCATGATGAGTTACGTGAGCAGAGTATGATCAGCCACGTGATCAGTGCATGATGAGCCACGTGATCAGTGCAGGATCAATTACGTGATCAGTGCATGATCAGTCACGTGAACAGTACATGGTTGCTACGTGATCGTTGCATCATCAGCCACGTGAGCAGAGCATGATAGCCACGTGATCAGTGCATGATCAGTCACGTGATCAGTACATGATCAGTCACGTGAACAGTGCATGATCATTTACGTGATCTTTGCATGATCAGTCACGTGACCAGTATATGGTAGCTACGTGATCATTCCATGACGAGCCACATGAGCAGTGCATGATAGCCACGTGATGTGTGCATGATCAGTTACGTGAGCAGACTATGATCAGCGACGTGATCAGTGCATGAGTGCCATGTGATCAGTGCATGATATGTCACGTGACAGGTGTGTGATCAGCCACGTGAACAGTGCATGTTCAGCCAAGTGATCAGTGCATGATAGCCACATGATCAGTGCATGATCAGTTATGTGAGCAGTGTATGATCAGCCACGAGATCAGTGCATGATATCCAAGTGATCAGTGCATGATCATCACGTGATCAGTGTATGATCAGCCACGTGAACAGTGAATGTTCAGTCACGTGATCAAGGCCTGCTGAGCTGTGTGATTACTGTCTGCTCATCTGCTTGACAATTGCCAGCTGAGCTGCACGATTCCTGCCTGTCATCTTCTTGACAATTGCCGGCTGTGCTGCGTAATTCCTGCCTGCTCAGCTGCTTGAGTATTGCCAGCTTAGCAGCATGATTCCTCACACCTGAGTTCCATGATTATTGCCTGCTGACTGTTTGATTCTTGCCTACTCAGCTCTTTGTTTATTGCCTCCAGAGGCACATGATCAGTGTATGATAGCAAACATGATCAGCGCATGATCAGTCACATGATCCGCGGCATTAAGTCACGTGATCACTACATGAGAGTCATGTGATCAGTCCATGCTCAGTCACGGTATCAGTGCATGATCAGCCACGTGATCAGTGCATGATCTGTCACAAGATTAGTGTATGATCATCCACGTGATCAGTGCACGGGCAGTCATGTGATCAGTGCATGATATAGACGTGAACAGTGCATGATCAGTCTCGTGGTCAGTGCATGATAGCCACGTGATCAGTGCATGATCAGTCACCTGATGGATGTATGATCATTCACGTGACCTGTACATGGTAGCTACATGATCAATGCATGATCAGCCACGTGAGTAGTTCATGATAGCCACGTGATCACTGCATGATCAGTCACGTGATCAGTGCATGATCAGTCATGTGACCAGTACATGGTAGCTGCGTGATCATGGCATGATCAGCCACGTGAGCAGTGCATGATAGCCACGTGATCAGTGCATGATCAGACACGAGATCAGTGCATGATCAGCCACGTGATCAGTGAATGACCAGGCACGTGATCAGTGTATGTCCAGCCAAGTGATCAGTGCATGATAGCCACGTGATCAGTGCATGATCAGTCACGTGATCAGTGCATGATCAGTTATGTGATCAGTGTATGATCAGCCACGTGATCAGTGCATGATCAGCCTCATGATCAGTGCATTATCAATTACGTGATCAGTGCATGATCAGTCACGTGACGAGTACATGGTAGCTACGTGATCATTGCCTGATCAGCCACATGATCAGTGCATGATAGCCACTTGATCAGTGCATGATAACCACGTGATCAGTGCATGATCAGTCATGTGATATGTGTGTAATCAGCCACGTGATCAGTGCATGATATCCACGTGATCAGTGCATGACAGCCACATGATCAGTGCATGAGAGCCACGTGATCAGTGCATGATCAGTCACGTGATATATGTGTGATCAGCCATGTGATCAGTGCATGATCAGCCACATGATCAGTGCATGATCAATCTCGTGATCAGTGTATGATCAGCCACGTGATCAGTGCATGATCAGCCACATGATCAGTGCATGATCAATTACGTGATCAGTGCATGATCAGTCACGTGACCAGTACATGGTAGCTACGTGATCATTGCCTGATCAGCCACGTGAGCAGTGCATGATAGCCACGTGATCAGTGCATGATCAGCCATGTGATCAGTGCCTGATCAGTCACGTGATCAGTGCATGGTCAGTCACGTGATCAGTGCATGATCATCCACGTGATCAGTGCATGTGGAGTCATGTAGTCAATGCATGATAGCGCCGTGATCAGTGCACGATCAGTCCCATGATGAGTGTATGATCAGCCAAGTGATCAGTGCAAGATAGCTACGTGATCAGTGCATGATCAGTCACATGATCAGTGCATGATCAGTCACGTGATAGGTGTGTGATCAGCCATGTAACAGTGCATGCTCATTCACGTGATCAGGGCCTGCTGAGCTGCCTGATTACTGTCTGCTCATCTGCTTGACAGTTTCCAGCTGAGCTGCACGATTCCTGCCTGTCATCTCCTTGACAATTGCCACCTGTGCTGCGTAATTCCTGCCTGCTCATCCACTTGATTATTGCCAGCTGAGCAGCATGGTTTCTCAGAGCTGAGTTCCATGATTATAGCCTGCTGACTGATTCCTGCCTACTCAGCTCTATGTTCATTGCCTCCAGAGGCACATGATCAGTGTGTGACACCAAACATGATCAGCACATGATCAGTCACATGATCAGTGCATGATAAGCCAGGTGATCAGTGCATGATCAATTATGTGATCAGTGCATGATCAGTCATGTGACCAGTACATGGTAGCTGTGTGATCATTGCATGATCAGCCACGTGATCAGTGCATGATCAGTCACGTGATCAGTGCATGATCAGTCACGTGATACGTGTGTGATCAGCCACCTGATCAGTGCGTGATGAGCCATGTGATCAGTGCAGGATCAATTAGGTGATCAGTGCATGATCAGTCACGTGACCAGTACATGGTAGCTACGTGATCATTGCGTGATCAGCCACGTGATCAGTGCATGATAGCCACGTGATCAGTGCATGATCAGCCAAGTGATCAGTGCATGATCAGCCAAGTAATCAGTGCATGATCAGTCACGTGATACATGTGTGATCAGCCACGTGATCAGTGCATGATCAGTCACGAGACCAGTACATGGTTGCTACGTGGATCGTTGCATGATCAGCCACGTGAGCAGAGCATGATAGCCACGTGATCAGTGCATGATCAGTCACGTGATCAGTACATGATCAGTCACGTGAACAGTGCATGATCATTCACGTGATCTGTGCATGATCAGTCACGTGACCAGTATATGGTAGCTATGTGATCATTCCATGACGAGCCACGTGAGCAGTGCATGATAGCCACGGTATGTGTGCATGATGAGTTACGTGAGCAGAGTATGATCAGCCACGTGATCAGTGCATGCTCAGTCACGTTATCAGGGCCTGCTGAGCTGCGTGATTACTGTCTGGTCATCTGCTTGACAATTGCCAGCTGAGCTGCACGATTCCTGCCTGTCATCTGCTTGACAATTGCCAGCTGTGCTGCGTAATTCCTGCCTGCTCAGCTGCTTGATTATTGCCAGCTGAGCAGCATGATTCCTCACATCCGAGTTCCATGATTATTGCCTGCTGACTGTTTGATTCGTGCCTACTTAGCTCTTTGTTTATTGCCTCCAGAGGCACATGATCAGTGTATGATAGCAAACATGATCAGCGCATGATCAGTCACATGATCAGCGCCATTAAGTCACGTGATCACTACATGATAGTCATGTGATCAGTCCATGCTCAGTCACGGTATCAGTGCATGATCAGCCACGTGATCAGTGCATGATCTGTCACAAGATTAGTGTATGATCATCCACGTGATCAGTGCATGGGCAGTCATGTGATCAGTGCATGATATAGACGTGAACAGTGCATGATCAGTCTCATGATCAGTGCATGATAGCCACGTGATCAGTGCATGATCAGTCACCTGATGGGTGTATGATCATTCACGTGACCTGTACATGGTAGCTACATGATCATTGCATGATCAGCCACGTGAGTAGTGCATGATAGCCACGTGATCACTGCATGATCAGTCACGTGATGAGTGCATGTTTAGTCATGTGACCACTACATGGTAGCTGCATGATCATCGCATGATCAGCCAGGTGAGCAGTGCATGATAGCCACGTGATCAGTGCATGATCAGTCGCGAGATCAGTGCATGATCAGTCACGTGATCAGTGCATGATCAGCCACGAGATCAGTGCATGATCAGTCACGTGATCAGAGTATGATCAGCCACGTGATCAGTGCATGATCAGCCACATGATCAGTGCATGATCAGTTACGTGATCAGTGCATGATCAGTCACGTGACCAGTACATGGTAGTTACGTGATCATTGCCTGAACAGCCACGTGATCAGTGCATGATAGCCACGTGATCAGTGCATGATAGCCATGTGATCAGTGCATGATCAGTCATGTGACGTGTGTGATCAGCCACGTGATCAGTGCATGATGAGCCACGTGATCAGTGCAGGATTAGTCACGTGATCAGTACATGATCAGTCACGTGAACAGTGCATGATCATTTACATGATCTTTGCATGATCAGTCACGTGACCAGTATATGGTAGCTACGTGATCATTCTATGATGAGCCAGGTGAGCAGTGCATGATAGCCACGTGATGTGTGCATGATCAGTTACGTGAGCAGAGTATGATCAGCCACGTGATCAGTGCATGAGTGCCACGTGATCAGTGCATGATATGTCACGTGACAGGTGTGTGATCAGCCACGTGAACAGTGCATGTTCAGCCACGTGATCAGTGCATGATAGCCACGTGATCAGTGCATGATCAGTTATGTGAGCAGTGTGTGATCAGCCACGTGATCAGTGCATGGTCAGACACGTGAACAGTGTATGACCAGCCACGTGATCAGTGCATGATATCCAAGTGATCAGTGCATGATCATCACGTGATCAGTGTATGATCAGCCACGTGTACAGTGCATGCTCAGTCACGTGATCAGGGCCTGCTGAGCTGCGTGATTACTGTCTGCTCATCTGCTTGACAATTGCCAGCTGAGCTGCACGATTCCTGCCTGTCATCTGCTTGACAATTGCCAGCTGTGCTGCGTAATTCCTGCCTGCTCAGCTGCTTGATTATTGCCAGCTGAGCAGCATGATTCCTCACATCCGAGCTCCATGATTATTGCCTGCTGACTGTTTAATTCGTGCCTACTCAGCTCTTTGTTTATTGCCTCCAGAGGCACATGATCAGTGTATGATAGCAAACATGATCAGCGCATGATCAGTCACATGATCAACGCCATTAAGTTACGTGATCACTACATGATAGTCATGTGATCAGTCCATGCTCTGTCACGGTATCAGTGCATGATCAGCCACGTGATCAGTGCATGATCTGTCACAAGATTAGTGTATGATCATCCACGTGATCAGTGCATGGGCAGTCATGTGATCAGTGCATGATATAGGCGTGAACAGTGCATGATCAGTCTCGTGATCAGTGCATGATAGCCACGTGATCAGTGCATGATCAGTCACCTGATGGGTGTATGATCATTCACGTGACCTGTACATGGTAGCTACATGATCATTGCATGATCAGCCACGTGAGTAGTGCATGATAGCCACGTGATCACTGCATGATCAGTCACGTGATGAGTGCATGTTCAGTCATGTGACCACTACATGGTAGCTGCGTGATCATGCATGATCAGCCAGGTGAGCAGTGCATGATAGCCACGTGATCAGTGCATGATCAGACACGAGATCAGTGCATGATCAGTCACGTGATCAGTGCATGATCAGCCACGAGATCAGTGCATGATCAGTCACGTGATCAGAGTATGATCAGCCACGTGATCAGTGCATGATCAGCCACATGATCAGTGCATGATCAATTACGTGATCAGTGCATGATCAGTCACGTGACCAGTACATGGTAGTTACGTGATCATTGCCTGATCAGCCACGTGATCAGTGCATGATAGCCAGCGTGATCAGTGCATGATAGCCATGTGATCAGTGCATGATCAGTCATGTGATACGTGTGTGATCAGCCACGTGATCAGTGCATGATGAGCCACGTGATCAGTGCAGGATCAATTACGTGATCAGTGCATGATCAGTCACGTGACCAGTACATGGTTGCTACATGATCGTTGCATCATCAGCCACGTGAGCAGAGCATGATAGCCACGTGATCAGTGCATGATCAGTCACGTGATCAGTACATGATCAGTCACGTGAACAGTGCATGATCATTTACATGATCTTTGCATGATCAGTCACGTGACCAGTATATGGTAGCTACGTGATCATTCTATGATGAGCCACGTGAGCAGTGCATGATAGCCACGTGATGTGTGCATGATCAGTTACGTGAGCAGAGTATGATCAGCCACGTGATCAGTGCATGAGTGCCAAGTGATCAGTGCATGATATGTCACGTGACAGGTGTGTGATCAGCCACGTGAACAGTGCATGTTCAGCCACGTGATCAGTGCATGATAGCCACGTGATCAGTGCATGATCAGTTATGTGAGCAGTGTATGATCAGCCACGTGATCAGTGCATGGTCAGACACGTGAACAGTGTATGACCAGCCACGTGATCAGTGCATGATATCCAAGTGATCAGTGCATGATCATCACGTGATCAGTGTATGATCAGCCACGTGAACAGTGCATGCTCAGTCACGCGATCAGGGCCTGCTGAGCTGCGTGATTGCTGTCTGCTCATCTGCTTGACAATTGCCAGCTGAGCTGCACGATTCCTGCCTGTCATCTGCTTGACAATTGCCAGCTGTGCTGCGTAATTCCTGCCTGCTCAGCTGCTTGATTATTGCCAGCTGAGCAGCATGATTCCGCACACCTGAGTTCCATGATTATTGCCTGCTGACTGTTTGATTCGTGCCTACTCAGCTCTTTGTTTATTGCCTCCAGAGGCACGCAGTCAGTGTATGATAGCAAACATGATCAGCGCATGATCAGTCACATGATCCGCGGCATTAAGTCACGTGATCACTACATGATAGTCATGTGATCAGTCCATGCTCAGTCACGGTATCAGTGCATGATCAGCCACGTGATCAGTGCGTGATCTGTCACAAGATTAGTGCATGATCATCTACGTGATCAGTGCACGGGCAGTCATGTGATCAGTGCATGATATAGACGTGAACAGTGCATGATCAGTCTCGTGATCAGTGCATGATAGCCACGTGATCAGTGCATGATCAGTCACCTGATGGGTGTATGATCATTCACGTGACCTGTACATGGTAGTTACATGATCATTGCATGATCAGCCACGTGAGTAGTTCATGATAGCCACGTGATCACTGCATGATCAGTCACGTGATCAGTGCATGATCAGCCACTTGATCAGTGCATGATGTCCACGTGATCAGTGCATGATCAGTCATGTGATACGTGTGTGATCAGCAACGTGATCAGTGCATGATCATTTACGTGATCTGTCCATGATCAGTCACGTGACCAGTATATGGTAGCTATGTGATCATTCCATGACAGCCACGTGAGCAGTGCATGATAGCCACGTGATGTGTGCATGATGAGTTACGTGAGCAGAGTATGATCAGCCACGTGATCAGTGCATGATGCCACGTGATCAGTGCATGATATGTCACATGACAGATGTGTGATCAGCCACGTGAACAGTGCATGTTCAGCCACGTGATCAGTGCATGATAGCCACGTGATGTGTGCATGATGAGTTACGTGAGCAGAGTATGATCAGCCACGTGATCAGTGCATGCTCAGTCACGTTATCAGGGCCTGCTGAGCTGCGTGATTACTGTCTGGTCATCTGCTTGACAATTGCCAGCTGAGCTGCACGATTCCTGCCTGTCATCTGCTTGACAATTGCCAGCTGTGCTGCGTAATTCCTGCCTGCTCAGCTGCTTGATTATTGCCAGCTGAGCAGCATGATTCCTCACATCCGAGTTCCATGATTATTGCCTGCTGACTGTTTGATTCGTGCCTACTCAGCTCTTTGTTTATTGCCTCCAGAGGCACATGATCAGTGTATGATAGCAAACATGATCAGCGCATGATCAGTCACATGATCAATGCCATTAAGTCACGTGATCACTACATGATAGTCATGTGATCAGTCCATGCTCTGTCACGGTATCAGTGCATGATCAGCCACGTGATCAGTGCATGATCTGTCACAAGATGAGTGTATGATCATCCACGTGATCAGTGCATGGGCAGTCATGTGATCAGTGCATGATATAGACGTGAACAGTGCATGATCAGTCTCGTGATCAGTGCATGATAGCCACGTGATCAGTGCATGATCAGTCACCTGATGGGTGTATGATCATTCACGTGACCTGTACATGGTAGCTACATGATCATTGCATGATCAGCCACGTGAGTAGTGCATGATAGCCACGTGATCACTGCATGATCAGTCACGTGATGAGTGCATGTTCAGTCATGTGACCACTACATGGTAGCTGCGTGATCATCGCATGATCAGCCAGGTGAGCAGTGCATGATAGCCACGTGATCAGTGCATGATCAGACACGAGATCAGTGCATGATCAGTCACGTGATCAGTGCATGATCAGCCACGAGATCAGTGCATGATCAGTCACGTGATCAGAGTATGATCAGCCACGTGATCAGTGCATGATCAGCCACATGATCAGTGCATGATCAATTACGTGATCAGTGCATGATCAGTCACGTGACCAGTACATGGTAGTTACGTGATCATTGCCTGATCAGCCACGTGATCAGTGCATGATAGCCACGTGATCAGTGCATGATAGCCATGTGATCAGTGCATGATCAGTCATGTGATACGTGTGTGATCAGCCACGTGATCAGTGCATGATGAGCCACGTGATCAGTGCAGGATCAATTACGTGATCAGTGCATGATCAGTCACGTGACCAGTACATGGTTGCTACGTGATCGTTGCATCATCAGCCACGTGAGCAGAGCATGATAGCCACGTGATCAGTGCATGATCAGTCACGTGATCAGTACATGTTCAGTCACGTGAACAGTGCATGATCATTTACATGATCTTTGCATGATCAGTCACGTGACCAGTATATGGTAGCTACGTGATCATTCTATGATGAGCCACGTGAGCAGTGCATGATAGCCACGTGATGTGTGCATGATCAGTTACGTGAGCAGAGTATGATCAGCCACGTGATCAGTGCATGAGTGCCAAGTGATCAGTGCATGATATGTCACGTGACAGGTGTGTGATCAGCCACGTGAACAGTGCATGTTCAGCCACGTGATCAGTGCATGATAGCCACGTGATCAGTGCATGATCAGTTATGTGAGCAGTGTATGATCAGCCACGTGATCAGTGCATGGTCAGACACGTGAACAGTGTATGACCAGCCACGTGATCAGTGCATGATATCCAAGTGATCAGTGCATGATCATCACGTGATCAGTGTATGATCAGCCACGTGAACAGTGCATGCTCAGTCACGTGATCAGGGCCTGCTGAGCTGCGTGATTACTGTCTGGTCATCTGCTTGACAATTGCCAGCTGAGCTGCACGATTCCTGCCTGTCATCTGCTTGACAATTGCCAGCTGTGCTGCGTAATTCCTGCCTGCTCAGCTGCTTGATTATTGCCAGCTGAGCAGCATGATTCCTCCAATCCGAGTTCCATGATTATTGCCTGCTGACTGTTTGATTCGTGCCTACTCAGCTCTTTGTTTATTGCCTCCAGAGGCACATGATCAGTGTATGATAGCAAACATGATCAGCGCATGATCAGTCACATGATCAACGCCATTAAGTCACGTGATCACTACATGATAGTCATGTGATCAGTCCATGCTCTGTCACGGTATCAGTGCATGATCAGCCACGTGATCAGTGCATGATCTGTCACAAGATTAGTGTATGATCATCCACGTGATCAGTGCATGGGCAGTCATGTGATCAGTGCATGATATAGACGTGAACAGTGCATGATCAGTCTCGTGATCAGTGCATGATAGCCACGTGATCAGTGCATGATCAGTCACCTGATGGGTGTATGATCATTCACGTGACCTGTACATGGTAGCTACATGATCATTGCATGATCAGCCACGTGAGTAGTGCATGATAGCCACGTGATCACTGCATGATCAGTCACGTGATGAGTGCATGTTCAGTCATGTGACCACTATATGGTAGCTGCGTGATCATCGCATGATCAGCCAGGTGAGCAGTGCATGATAGCCACGTGATCAGTGCATGATCAGACACGAGATCAGTGCATGATCAGTCACATGATCAGTGCATGATCAGCCACGAGATCAGTGCATGATCAGTCACGTGATCAGAGTATGATCAGCCACGTGATCAGTGCATGATCAGCCACATGATCAGTGCATGATCAATTACGTGATCAGTGCATGATCAGTCACGTGACCAGTACATGGTAGTTACGTGATCATTGCCTGATCAGCCACGTGATCAGTGCATGATAGCCACGTGATCAGTGCATGATAGCCATGTGATCAGTGCATGATCAGTCATGTGATACGTGTGTGATCAGCCACGTGATCAGTGCATGATGAGCCACGTGATCAGTGCATGATGAGCCACGTGATCAGTGCAGGATCAATTACGTGATCAGTGCATGATCAGTCACGTGACCAGTACATGGTTGCTACGTGATCGTTGCATCATCAGCCACGTGAGCAGAGCATGATAGCCACGTGATCAGTGCATGATCAGTCACGTGATCAGTACATGATCAGTCACGTGAACAGTGCATGATCATTTACATGATCTTTGCATGATCAGTCACGTGACCAGTATATGGTAGCTACGTGATCATTCTATGATGAGCCACGTGAGCAGTGCATGATAGCCACGTGATGTGTGCATGATCAGTTACGTGAGCAGAGTATGATCAGCCACGTGATCAGTGCATGATAGCCACGTGATCAGTGCATGATCAGTTATGTGAGCAGTGTATGATCAGCCACGTGATCAGTGCATGGTCAGACACGTGAACAGTGTATGAACAGCCACGTGATCAGTGCATGATATCCAAGTGATCAGTGCATGATCATCACGTGATCAGTGTATGATCAGCCACGTGTACAGTGCATGCTCAGTCACGTGATCAGGGCCTGCTGAGCTGCGTGATTACTGTCTGCTCATCTGCTTGACAATTGCCAGCTGAGCTGCACGATTCCTGCCTGTCATCTGCTTGACAATTGACAGCTGTGCTGCGTAATTCCTGCCTGCTCAGCTGCTTGATTATTGCCAGCTGAGCAGCATGATTCCGCACACCTGAGTTCCATGATTATTGCCTGCTGACTGTTTGATTCGTGCCTACTCAGCTCTTTGTTTATTGCCTCCAGAGGCACATGATCACTGTATGATAGCAAACATGATCAGCGCATGATCAGTCACATGATCCGCGGCATTAAGTCACGTGATCACTACATGAGAGTCATGTGATCAGTCCATGCTCAGTCACGGTATCAGTGCATGATCAGCCACGTGATCAGTGCATGATCTGTCACAAGATTAGTGCATGATCATCCACGTGATCAGTGCACGGGCAGTCATGTGAACAGTGCATGATATAGACGTGAACAGTGCATGATCAGTCTCGTGATCAGTGCATGATAGCCACGTGATCAGTGCATGATCAGTCACCTGATGGATGTATGATCATTCACGTGACCTGTACATGGTAGTTACATGATCATTGCATGATCAGCCACGTGAGTAGTTCATGATAGCCACGTGATCACTGCATGATCAGTCACGTGATCAGTGCATGATAGCCACTTGATCAGTGCATGATAGCCACGTGATCAGTGCATGATCAGTCATGTGATACGTGTGTGATCAGCAACGTGATCAGTGCATGATCATTTACGTGATCTGTCCATGATCAGTCACGTGACCAGTATATGGTAGCTATGTGATCATTCCATGACGAGCCACGTGAGCAGTGCATGATAGCCACGTGATATGTGCATGATGAGTTACGTGAGCAGAGTATGATCAGCCACGTGATCAGTGCATGATGAGCCACGTGATCAGTGCAGGATCAATTACGTGATCAGTGCATGATCAGTCACGTGAACAGTACATGGTTGCTACGTGATCGTTGCATCATCAGCCACGTGAGCAGAGCATGATAGCCACGTGATCAGTGCATGATCAGTCACGTGATCAGTACATGATCAGTCACGTGAACAGTGCATGATCATTTACGTGATCTTTGCATGATCAGTCACGTGACCAGTATATGGTAGCTACGTGATCATTCCATGACGAGCCACATGAGCAGTGCATGATAGCCACGTGATGTGTGCATGATCAGTTACGTGAGCAGAGTATGATCAGCGACGTGATCAGTGCATGAGTGCCATGTGATCAGTGCATGATATGTCACGTGACAGGTGTGTGATCAGCCACGTGAACAGTGCATGTTCAGCCAAGTGATCAGTGCATGATAGCCACATGATCAGTGCATGATCAGTTATGTGAGCAGTGTATGATCAGCCACGAGATCAGTGCATGATATCCAAGTGATCAGTGCATGATCATCACGTGATCAGTGTATGATCAGCCACGTGAACAGTGAATGTTCAGTCACGTGATCAAGGCCTGCTGAGCTGTGTGATTACTGTCTGCTCATCTGCTTGACAATTGCCAGCTGAGCTGCACGATTCCTGCCTGTCATCTTCTTGACAATTGCCGGCTGTGCTGCGTAATTCCTGCCTGCTCAGCTGCTTGAGTATTGCCAGCTTAGCAGCATGATTCCTCACACCTGAGTTCCATGATTATTGCCTGCTGACTGTTTGATTCGTGCCTACTCAGCTCTTTGTTTATTGCCTCCAGAGGCACATGATCAGTGTATGATAGCAAACATGATCAGCGCATGATCAGTCACATGATCCGCGGCATTAAGTCACGTGATCACTACATGAGAGTCATGTGATCAGTCCATGCTCAGTCACGGTATCAGTGCATGATCAGCCACGTGATCAGTGCATGATCTGTCACAAGATTAGTGTATGATCATCCACGTGATCAGTGCACGGGCAGTCATGTGATCAGTGCATGATATAGACGTGAACAGTGCATGATCAGTCTCGTGGTCAGTGCATGATAGCCACGTGATCAGTGCATGATCAGTCACCTGATGGATGTATGATCATTCACGTGACCTGTACATGGTAGCTACATGATCAATGCATGATCAGCCACGTGAGTAGTTCATGATAGCCACGTGATCACTGCATGATCAGTCACGTGATCAGTGCATGATCAGTCATGTGACCAGTACATGGTAGCTGCGTGATCATGGCATGATCAGCCACGTGAGCAGTGCATGATAGCCACGTGACCAGTGCATGATCAGACACGAGATCAGTGCATGATCAGCCACGTGATCAGTGCATGACCAGGCACGTGATCAGTGTATGTCCAGCCAAGTGATCAGTGCATGATAGCCACGTGATCAGTGCATGATCAGTCACGTGATCAGTGCATGATCAGTTATGTGATCAGTGTATGATCAGCCACGTGATCAGTGCATGATCAGCCTCATGATCAGTGCATTATCAATTACGTGATCAGTGCATGATCAGTCACGTGACAGTACATGGTAGCTACGTGATCATTGCCTGATCAGCCACATGATCAGTGCATGATAGCCACTTGATCAGTGCATGATAACCACGTGATCAGTGCATGATCAGTCATGTGATATGTGTGTAATCAGCCACGTGATCAGTGCATGATATCCACGTGATCAGTGCATGACAGCCACATGATCAGTGCATGAGAGCCACGTGATCAGTGCATGATCAGTCACGTGATATATGTGTGATCAGCCATGTGATCAGTGCATGATCAGCCACATGATCAGTGCATGATCAATCTCGTGATCAGTGTATGATCAGCCACGTGATCAGTGCATGATCAGCCACATGATCAGTGCATGATCAATTACGTGATCAGTGCATGATCAGTCACGTGACCAGTACATGGTAGCTACGTGATCATTGCCTGATCAGCCACGTGAGCAGTGCATGATAGCCACGTGATCAGTGCATGATCAGCCATGTGATCAGTGCCTGATCAGTCACGTGATCAGTGCATGGTCAGTCACGTGATCAGTGCATGATCATCCACGTGATCAGTGCATGTGGAGTCATGTAGTCAATGCATGATAGCGCCGTGATCAGTGCACGATCAGTCCCATGATGAGTGTATGATCAGCCAAGTGATCAGTGCAAGATAGCTACGTGATCAGTGCATGATCAGTCACATGATCAGTGCATGATCAGTCACGTGATAGGTGTGTGATCAGCCATGTAACAGTGCATGCTCAGTCACGTGATCAGGGCCTGCTGAGCTGCCTGATTACTGTCTGCTCATCTGCTTGACAGTTTCCAGCTGAGCTGCACGATTCCTGCCTGTCATCTCCTTGACAATTGCCACCTGTGCTGCGTAATTCCTGCCTGCTCATCCACTTGATTATTGCCAGCTGAGCAGCATGGTTTCTCAGAGCTGAGTTCCATGATTATAGCCTGCTGACTGATTCCTGCTTACTCAGCTCTATGTTCATTGCCTCCAGAGGCACATGATCAGTGTGTGACACCAAACATGATCAGCACATGATCAGTCACATGATCAGTGCATGATAAGCCAGGTGATCAGTGCATGATCAATTATGTGATCAGTGCATGATCAGTCATGTGACCAGTACATGGTAGCTGTGTGATCATTGCATGATCAGCCACGTGAGCAGTGCATGATCAGTCACGTGATCAGTGCATGATCAGTCACGTGATACGTGTGTGATCAGCCACGTGATCAGTGCATGATATCCACGTGATCAGTGCAGGATAGCCACGTGATCACTTCATGATTATTCACGTGATCTGTACATGATCAGTCACGTGATACATGTGTGATCAGCCACCTGATCAGTGCGTGATGAGCCATGTGATCAGTGCAGGATCAATTATGTGATCAGTGCATGATCAGTCACGTGACCAGTACATGGTAGCTACGTGATCATTGCGTGATCAGCCACGTGATCAGTGCATGATAGCCACGTGATCAGTGCATGATATCCACGTGATCAGTGCATGACAGCCAAGTGATCAGTGCATGACAGCCAAGTAATCAGTGCATGATCAGTCACGTGATACATGTGTGATCAGCCACGTGATCAGTGCATGATCAGTCACGAGACCAGTACATGGTTGCTACGTGATCGTTGCATGATCAGCCACGTGAGCAGAGCATGATAGCCACGTGATCAGTGCATGATCAGTCACGTGATCAGTACATGATCAGTCACGTGAACAGTGCATGATCATTTACGTGATCTGTGCATGATCAGTCACGTGACCAGTATATGGTAGCTATGTGATCATTCCATGACGAGCCACGTGAGCAGTGCATGATAGCCACGTGATGTGTGCATGATGAGTTACGTGAGCAGAGTATGATCAGCCACGTGATCAGTGCATGCTCAGTCACGTTATCAGGGCCTGCTGAGCTGCGTGATTACTGTCTGGTCATCTGCTTGACAATTGCCAGCTGAGCTGCACGATTCCTGCCTGTCATCTGCTTGACAATTGCCGGCTGTGCTGCGTAATTCCTGCCTGCTCAGCTGCTTGATTATTGCCAGCTTAGCAGCATGATTCCTCACACCTGAGTTCCATGATTATTGCCTGCTGACTGTTTGATTCGTGCCTACTCAGCTCTTTGTTTATTGCCTCCAGAGGCACATGATCAGTGTATGATAGCAAACATGATCAGCGCATGATCAGTCACATGATCCGCGGCATTAAGTCACGTGATCACTACATGAGAGTCATGTGATCAGTCCATGCTCAGTCACGGTATCAGTGCATGATCAGCCACGTGATCAGTGCATGATCTGTCACAAGATTAGTGTATGATCATCCACGTGATCAGTGCACGGGCAGTCATGTGATCAGTGCATGATATAGACGTGAACAGTGCATGATCAGTCTCGTGGTCAGTGCATGATAGCCACGTGATCAGTGCATGATCAGTCACCTGATGGATGTATGATCATTCACGTGACCTGTACATGGTAGCTACATGATCAATGCATGATCAGCCACGTGAGTAGTTCATGATAGCCACGTGATCACTGCATGATCAGTCACGTGATCAGTGCATGATCAGTCATGTGACCAGTACATGGTAGCTGCGTGATCATGGCATGATCAGCCACGTGAGCAGTGCATGATAGCCACGTGATCAGTGCATGATCAGACACGAGATCAGTGCATGATCAGTCACGTGATCAGTGCATGATCAGCCACGTGATCAGTGCATGACCAGGCACGTGATCAGTGTATGTCCAGCCAAGTGATCAGTGCATGATAGCCACGTGATCAGTGCATGATCAGTCACGTGATCAGTGCATGATCAGTTATGTGATCAGTGTATGATCAGCCACGTGATCAGTGCATGATCAGCCTCATGATCAGTGCATTATCAATTACGTGATCAGTGCATGATCAGTCACGTGACAGTACATGGTAGCTACGTGATCATTGCCTGATCAGCCACATGATCAGTGCATGATAGCCACTTGATCAGTGCATGATAACCACGTGATCAGTGCATGATCAGTCATGTGATATGTGTGTAATCAGCCACGTGATCAGTGCATGATATCCACGTGATCAGTGCATGACAGCCACATGATCAGTGCATGAGAGCCACGTGATCAGTGCATGATCAGTCACGTGATATATGTGTGATCAGCCATGTGATCAGTGCATGATCAGCCACATGATCAGTGCATGATCAATCTCGTGATCAGTGTATGATCAGCCACGTGATCAGTGCATGATCAGCCACATGATCAGTGCATGATCAATTACGTGATCAGTGCATGATCAGTCACGTGACCAGTACATGGTAGCTACGTGATCATTGCCTGATCAGCCACGTGAGCAGTGCATGATAGCCACGTGATCAGTGCATGATCAGCCATGTGATCAGTGCCTGATCAGTCACGTGATCAGTGCATGGTCAGTCACGTGATCAGTGCATGATCATCCACGTGATCAGTGCATGTGGAGTCATGTAGTCAATGCATGATAGCGCCGTGATCAGTGCACGATCAGTCCCATGATGAGTGTATGATCAGCCAAGTGATCAGTGCAAGATAGCTACGTGATCAGTGCATGATCAGTCACATGATCAGTGCATGATCAGTCACGTGATAGGTGTGTGATCAGCCATGTAACAGTGCATGCTCAGTCACGTGATCAGGGCCTGCTGAGCTGCCTGATTACTGTCTGCTCATCTGCTTGACAGTTTCCAGCTGAGCTGCACGATTCCTGCCTGTCATCTCCTTGACAATTGCCACCTGTGCTGCGTAATTCCTGCCTGCTCATCCACTTGATTATTGCCAGCTGAGCAGCATGGTTTCTCAGAGCTGAGTTCCATGATTATAGCCTGCTGACTGATTCCTGCTTACTCAGCTCTATGTTCATTGCCTCCAGAGGCACATGATCAGTGTGTGACACCAAACATGATCAGCACATGATCAGTCACATGATCAGTGCATGATAAGCCAGGTGATCAGTGCATGATCAATTATGTGATCAGTGCATGATCAGTCATGTGACCAGTACATGGTAGCTGTGTGATCATTGCATGATCAGCCACGTGAGCAGTGCATGATCAGTCACGTGATCAGTGCATGATCAGTCACGTGATACGTGTGTGATCAGCCACGTGATCAGTGCATGATATCCACGTGATCAGTGCAGGATAGCCACGTGATCACTTCATGATTATTCACGTGATCTGTACATGATCAGTCACGTGATACATGTGTGATCAGCCACCTGATCAGTGCGTGATGAGCCATGTGATCAGTGCAGGATCAATTATGTGATCAGTGCATGATCAGTCACGTGACCAGTACATGGTAGCTACGTGATCATTGCGTGATCAGCCACGTGATCAGTGCATGATAGCCACGTGATCAGTGCATGATATCCACGTGATCAGTGCATGACAGCCAAGTGATCAGTGCATGACAGCCAAGTAATCAGTGCATGATCAGTCACGTTGATACATGTGTGATCAGCCACGTGATCAGTGCATGATCAGTCACGAGACCAGTACATGGTTGCTACGTTATCGTTGCATGATCAGCCACGTGAGCAGAGCATGATAGCCACGTGATCAGTGCATGATCAGTCACGTGATCAGTACATGATCAGTCACGTGAACAGTGCATGACCATTTACGTGATCTGTGCATGATCAGTCACGTGACCAGTATATGGTTGCTATGTGATCATTCCATGACGAGCCACGTGAGCAGTGCATGATAGCCACGTGATGTGTGCATGATGAGTTACGTGAGCAGAGTATGATCAGCCACGTGATCAGTGCCTGCTCAGTCACGTTATCAGTGCCTGCTGAGCTGCGTGATTACTGTCTGGTCATCTGCTTGACAATTGCCAGCTGAGCTGCACGATTCCTGCCTGTCATCTGCTTGACAATTGCCGGCTGTGCTGCGTAATTCCTGCCTGCTCAGCTGCTTGATTATTGCCAGCTTAGCAGCATGATTCCTCACACCTGAGTTCCATGATTATTGCCTGCTGACTGTTTGATTCGTGCCTACTCAGCTCTTTGTTTATTGCCTCCAGAGGCACATGATCAGTGTATGATAGCAAACATGATCAGCGCATGATCAGTCACATGATCCGCGGCATTAAGTCACGTGATCACTACATGAGAGTCATGTGATCAGTCCATGCTCAGTCACGGTATCAGTGCATGATCAGCCACGTGATCAGTGCATGATCTGTCACAAGATTAGTGTATGATCATCCACGTGATCAGTGCACGGGCAGTCATGTGATCAGTGCATGATATAGACGTGAACAGTGCATGATCAGTCTCGTGGTCAGTGCATGATAGCCACGTGATCAGTGCATGATCAGTCACCTGATGGATGTATGATCATTCACGTGACCTGTACATGGTAGCTACATGATCAATGCATGATCAGCCACGTGAGTAGTTCATGATAGCCACGTGATCACTGCATGATCAGTCACGTGATCAGTGCATGATCAGTCATGTGACCAGTACATGGTAGCTGCGTGATCATGGCATGATCAGCCACGTGAGCAGTGCATGATAGCCACGTGATCAGTGCATGATCAGACACGAGATCAGTGCATGATCAGTCACGTGATCAGTGCATGATCAGCCACGTGATCAGTGCATGACCAGGCACGTGATCAGTGTATGTCCAGCCAAGTGATCAGTGCATGATAGCCACGTGATCAGTGCATGATCAGTCACGTGATCAGTGCATGATCAGTTATGTGATCAGTGTATGATCAGCCACGTGATCAGTGCATGATCAGCCTCATGATCAGTGCACTATCAATTACGTGATCAGTGCATGATCAGTCACGTGACGAGTACATGGTAGCTACGTGATCATTGCCTGATCAGCCACATGATCAGTGCATGATAGCCACTTGATCAGTGCATGATAACCACGTGATCAGTGCATGATCAGTCATGTGATATGTGTGTAATCAGCCACGTGATCAGTGCATGATGATCCACGTGATCAGTGCATGACAGCCACATGATCAGTGCATGAGAGCCACGTGATCAGTGCATGATCAGTCACGTGATATATGTGTGATCAGCCATGTGATCAGTGCATGATCAGCCACATGATCAGTGCATGATCAATCTCGTGATCAGTGTATGATCAGCCACGTGATCAGTGCATGATCAGCCACATGATCAGTGCATGATCAATTACGTGATCAGTGCATGATCAGTCACGTGACCAGTACATGGTAGCTACGTGATCATTGCCTGATCAGCCACGTGAGCAGTGCATGATAGCCACGTGATCAGTGCATGATCAGCCATGTGATCAGTGCCTGATCAGTCACGTGATCAGTGCATGGTCAGTCACGTGATCAGTGCATGATCATCCACGTGATCAGTGCATGTGGAGTCATGTAGTCAATGCATGATAGCGCCGTGATCAGTGCACGATCAGTCCCATGATGAGTGTATGATCAGCCAAGTGATCAGTGCAAGATAGCTACGTGATCAGTGCATGATCAGTCACATGATCAGTGCATGATCAGTCACGTGATAGGTGTGTGATCAGCCATGTAACAGTGCATGCTCAGTCACGTGATCAGGGCCTGCTGAGCTGCCTGATTACTGTCTGCTCATCTGCTTGACAGTTTCCAGCTGAGCTGCACGATTCCTGCCTGTCATCTCCTTGACAATTGCCACCTGTGCTGCGTAATTCCTGCCTGCTCATCCACTTGATTATTGCCAGCTGAGCAGCATGGTTTCTCAGAGCTGAGTTCCATGATTATAGCCTGCTGACTGATTCCTGCTTACTCAGCTCTATGTTCATTGCCTCCAGAGGCACATGATCAGTGTGTGACACCAAACATGATCAGCACATGATCAGTCACATGATCAGTGCATGATAAGCCAGGTGATCAGTGCATGATCAATTATGTGATCAGTGCATGATCAGTCATGTGACCAGTACATGGTAGCTGTGTGATCATTGCATGATCAGCCACGTGAGCAGTGCATGATCAGTCACGTGATCAGTGCATGATCAGTCACGTGATACGTGTGTGATCAGCCACGTGATCAGTGCATGATATCCACGTGATCAGTGCAGGATAGCCACGTGATCACTTCATGATTATTCACGTGATCTGTACATGATCAGTCACGTGATACATGTGTGATCAGCCACCTGATCAGTGCGTGATGAGCCATGTGATCAGTGCAGGATCAATTATGTGATCAGTGCATGATCAGTCACGTGACCAGTACATGGTAGCTACGTGATCATTGCGTGATCAGCCACGTGATCAGTGCATGATAGCCACGTGATCAGTGCATGATATCCACGTGATCAGTGCATGACAGCCAAGTGATCAGTGCATGACAGCCAAGTAATCAGTGCATGATCAGTCACGTGATACATGTGTGATCAGCCACGTGATCAGTGCATGATCAGTCACGAGACCAGTACATGGTTGCTACGTGATCGTTGCATGATCAGCCACGTGAGCAGAGCATGATAGCCACGTGATCAGTGCATGATCAGTCACGTGATCAGTACATGATCAGTCACGTGAACAGTGCATGATCATTTACGTGATCTGTGCATGATCAGTCACGTGACCAGTATATGGTAGCTATGTGATCATTCCATGACGAGCCACGTGAGCAGTGCATGATCAGCCACGTGATGTGTGCATGATGAGTTACGTGAGCAGAGTATGATCAGCCACGTGATCAGTGCATGCTCAGTCACGTTATCAGGGCCTGCTGAGCTGCGTGATTACTGTCTGGTCATCTGCTTGACAATTGCCAGCTGAGCTGCACGATTCCTGCCTGTCATCTGCTTGACAATTGCCGGCTGTGCTGCGTAATTCCTGCCTGCTCAGCTGCTTGATTATTGCCAGCTTAGCAGCATGATTCCTCACACCTGAGTTCCATGATTATTGCCTGCTGACTGTTTGATTCGTGCCTACTCAGCTCTTTGTTTATTGCCTCCAGAGGCACATGATCAGTGTATGATAGCAAACATGATCAGCGCATGATCAGTCACATGATCCGCGGCATTAAGTCACGTGATCACTACATGAGAGTCATGTGATCAGTCCATGCTCAGTCACGGTATCAGTGCATGATCAGCCACGTGATCAGTGCATGATCTGTCACAAGATTAGTGTATGATCATCCACGTGATCAGTGCACGGGCAGTCATGTGATCAGTGCATGATATAGACGTGAACAGTGCATGATCAGTCTCGTGGTCAGTGCATGATAGCCACGTGATCAGTGCATGATCAGTCACCTGATGGATGTATGATCATTCACGTGACCTGTACATGGTAGCTACATGATCAATGCATGATCAGCCACGTGAGTAGTTCATGATAGCCACGTGATCACTGCATGATCAGTCACGTGATCAGTGCATGATCAGTCATGTGACCAGTACATGGTAGCTGCGTGATCATGGCATGATCAGCCACGTGAGCAGTGCATGATAGCCACGTGATCAGTGCATGATCAGACACGAGATCAGTGCATGATCAGTCACGTGATCAGTGCATGATCAGCCACGTGATCAGTGCATGACCAGGCACGTGATCAGTGTATTTCCAGCCAAGTGATCAGTGCATGATAGCCACGTGATCAGTGCATGATCAGTCACGTGATCAGTGCATGATCAGTTATGTGATCAGTGTATGATCAGCCACGTGATCAGTGCATGATCAGCCTCATGATCAGTGCATTATCAATTACGTGATCAGTGCATGATCAGTCACGTGACGAGTACATGGTAGCTACGTGATCATTGCCTGATCAGCCACATGATCAGTGCATGATAGCCACTTGATCAGTGCATGATAACCACGTGATCAGTGCATGATCAGTCATGTGATATGTGTGTAATCAGCCACGTGATCAGTGCATGATATCCACGTGATCAGTGCATGACAGCCACATGATCAGTGCATGAGAGCCACGTGATCAGTGCATGATCAGTCACGTGATATATGTGTGATCAGCCATGTGATCAGTGCATGATCAGCCACATGATCAGTGCATGATCAATCTCGTGATCAGTGTATGATCAGCCACGTGATCAGTGCATGATCAGCCACATGATCAGTGCATGATCAATTACGTGATCAGTGCATGATCAGTCACGTGACCAGTACATGGTAGCTACGTGATCATTGCCTGATCAGCCACGTGAGCAGTGCATGATAGCCACGTGATCAGTGCATGATCAGCCATGTGATCAGTGCCTGATCAGTCACGTGATCAGTGCATGGTCAGTCACGTGATCAGTGCATGATCATCCATGTGATCAGTGCATGTGGAGTCATGTAGTCAATGCATGATAGCGCCGTGATCAGTGCACGATCAGTCCCATGATGAGTGTATGATCAGCCAAGTGATCAGTGCAAGATAGCTACGTGATCAGTGCATGATCAGTCACATGATCAGTGCATGATCAGTCACGTGATAGGTGTGTGATCAGCCATGTAACAGTGCATGCTCAGTCACGTGATCAGGGCCTGCTGAGCTGCCTGATTACTGTCTGCTCATCTGCTTGACAGTTTCCAGCTGAGCTGCACGATTCCTGCCTGTCATCTCCTTGACAATTGCCACCTGTGCTGCGTAATTCCTGCCTGCTCATCCACTTGATTATTGCCAGCTGAGCAGCATGGTTTCTCAGAGCTGAGTTCCATGATTATAGCCTGCTGACTGATTCCTTCTTACTCAGCTCTATGTTCATTGCCTCCAGAGGCACATGATCAGTGTGTGACACCAAACATGATCAGCACATGATCAGTCACATGATCAGTGCATGATAAGCCAGGTGATCAGTGCATGATCAATTGTGTGATCAGTGCATGATCAGTCATGTGACCAGTACATGGTAGCTGTGTGATCATTGCATGATCAGCCACGTGAGCAGTGCATGATCAGTCACGTGATCAGTGCATGATCAGTCACGTGATACGTGTGTGATCAGCCACGTGATCAGTGCATGATATCCACGTGATCAGTGCAGGATAGCCACGTGATCACTTCCATGATTATTCACGTGATCTGTACATGATCAGTCACGTGATACATGTGTGATCAGCCACCTGATCAGTGCGTGATGAGCCATGTGATCAGTGCAGGATCAATTATGTGATCAGTGCATGATCAGTCACGTGACCAGTACATGGTAGCTACGTGATCATTGCGTGATCAGCCACGTGATCAGTGCATGATAGCCACGTGATCAGTGCATGATATCCACGTGATCAGTGCATGACAGCCAAGTGATCAGTGCATGACAGCCAAGTAATCAGTGCATGATCAGTCACGTGATACATGTGTGATCAGCCACGTGATCAGTGCATGATCAGTCACGAGACCAGTACATGGTTGCCACGTGATCGTTGCATGATCAGCCACGTGAGCAGAGCATGATAGCCACGTGATCAGTGCATGATCAGTCACGTGATCAGTACATGATCAGTCACGTGAACAGTGCATGATCATTTACGTGATCTGTGCATGATCAGTCACGTGACCAGTATATGGTAGCTATGTGATCATTCCATGACGAGCCACGTGAGCAGTGCATGATAGCCACGTGATGTGTGCATGATGAGTTACGTGAGCAGAGTATGATCAGCCACGTGATCAGTGCATGCTCAGTCACATTATCAGGGCCTGCTGAGCTGCGTGATTACTGTCTGGTCATCTGCTTGACAATTGCCAGCTGAGCTACACGATTCCTGCCTGTCATCTGCTTGACAATTGCCAGCTGTGCTGCGTAATTCCTGCCTGCTCAGCTGCTTGATTATTGCCAGCTGAGCAGCATGATTCCTCACATCTGAGTTCCATGATTAATGCCTGCTGACTGTTTGATTCGTGCCTACTCAGCTCTTTGTTTATTGCCTCCAGAGGCACATGATCAGTGTATGATAGCAAACATGATCAGCGCATGATCAGTCACATGATCAGCGCCATTAAGTCACGTGATCACTACATGATAGTCATGTGATCAGTCCATGCTCTGTCACGGTATCAGTGCATGATCTGTCACAAGATTAGTGTATGATCATCCACGTGATCAGTGCATGGGCAGTCATGTGATCAGTGCGTGATATAGACGTGAACAGTGCATGATCAATCTCGTGATCAGTGCATGATAGCCACGTGATCAGTGCATGATCAGTCACCTGATGGGTGTATGATCATTCACGTGACCTGTACATGGTAGCTACATGATCATTGCATGATCAGCCACGTGAGTAGTGCATGATAGCCACGTGATCACTGCATGATCAGTCACGTGATGAGTGCATGTTCAGTCATGTGACCACTACATGGTAGCTGCGTGATCATGCATGATCAGCCAGGTGAGCAGTGCATGATAGCCACGTGTTCAGTGCATGATCAGACACGAGATCAGTGCATGATCAGTCACGTGATCAGTGCATGATCAGCCACGAGATCAGTGCATGATCAGTCACGTGATCAGAGTATGATCAGCCACGTGATTAGTGCATGATCAGCCACATGATCAGTGCATGATCAATTACGTGATCAGTGCATGATCAGTCACGTGACCAGTACATGGTAGTTACCTGATCATTGCCTGATCAGCCACGTGATCAGTGCATGATAGCCACGTGATCAGTGCATGATAGCCATGTGATCAGTGCATGATCAGTCATGTGATACGTGTGTGATCAGCCACGTGATCAGTGCATGATGAGCCACGTGATCAGTGCAGGATCAATTACGTGATCAGTGCATGATCAGTCACGTGACCAGTACATGGTTGCTACATGATCGTTGCATCATCAGCCACGTGAGCAGAGCATGATAGCCACGTGATCAGTGCATGATCAATCACGTGATCAGTACATGATCAGTCACGTGAACAGTGCATGATCATTTACATGATCTTTGCATGATCAGTCACGTGACCAGCATATGGTAGCTACGTGATCATTCTATGATGAGCCACGTGAGCAGTGCATGATAGCCACGTGATGTGTGCATGATCAGTTACGTGAGCAGAGTATGATCAGCCACGTGATCAGTGCATGAGTGCCACGTGATCAGTGCATGATATGTCACGTGACAGTGTGTGATCAGCCACGTGAACAGTGCATGTTCAGCCACGTGATCAGTGCATGATAGCCACGTGATCAGTGCATGATCAGTCACCTGATGGGTGTATGATCATTCCCGTGACATGTACATGGTAGTTACATGATCATTGCATGATCAGCCACGTGAGTAATTCATGATAGCCACGTGATCACTGCATGATCAGTCACGTGATCAGTGCATGATAGCCACTTGATCAGTGCATGATAGCCACGTGATCAGTGCATGATCAGTTATGTGAGCAGTGTATGATCAGCCACGTGATCAGTGCATGATCAGCCACGTGATCAGTGCATGATCAGTTATGTGAGCAGTGTATGATCAGCCACGTGATCAGTGCATGTTCAGACACGTGAACAGTGTATGACCAGCCACGTGATCAGTGTATGATCAGCCACGTGAACAGTGAATGTTCAGTCACGTGATCAGGGCCTGCTGAGCTGCGTGATTACTGTCTGCTCATCTGCTTGACAATTGCCAGCTGAGCTGCACGATTCCTGCCTGTCATCTGCTTGACAATTGCCGGCTGTGCTGCGTAATTCCTGCCTGCTCAGCTGCTTGATTATTGCCAGCTGAGCAGCATGATTCCTCACACCTGAGTTCCTTGATTATTGCCTGCTGACTGTTTGATTCGTACCTACTCAGCTCTTTGTTTATTGCCTGCAGAGGCACATGATCACTGTATGATAGCAAACATGATCAGCGCATGATCAGTCACATGATCCGCGGCATTAAGTCACGTGATCACTACATGAGAGTCATGTGATCAGTCCATGCTCAGTCACGGTATCAGTGCATGATCAGCCACGTGATCAGTGCATGATCTGTCACAAGATTAGTGTATGATCATCCACGTGATCAGTGCACGGGCAGTCATGTGATCAGTGCATGATATAGACGTGAACAGTGCATCATCAGTCTCGTGGTCAGTGCATGATAGCCACGTGATCAGTGCATGATCAGTCACCTGATGGATGTATGATCATTCACGTGACCTGTACATGGTAGCTACATGATCAATGCATGATCAGCCACGTGAGTAGTTCATGATAGCCACGTGATCACTGCATGATCAGTCACGTGATCAGTGCATGATCAGTCATGTGACCAGTACATGGTAGCTGCGTGATCATGGCATGATCAGCCACGTCAGCAGTGCATGATAGCCACGTGATCAGTGCATGATCAGACACGAGATCAGTGCATGATCAGTCACGTGATCAGTGCATGATCAGCCACGTGATCAGTGCATGACCAGGCACGTGATCAGTGTATGTCCAGCCAAGTGATCAGTGCATGATAGCCACGTGATCAGTGCATGATCAGTCACGTGATCAGTACATGATCAGTCACGTGAACAGTGCATGATCAGCTACGTGATCTTTGCATGATCAGTCACGTGACCAGTATATGGTAGCTATGTGATCATTCCATGACGAGCCACGTGAGCAGTGCATGATAGCCACGTGATGTGTGCATGATGAGTTACGTGAGCAGAGTATGATCAGCCACGTGATCAGTGCATGAGTGCCACGTGATCAGTGCATGATATGTCACGTGACAGATGTGTGATCAGCCACGTGAACAGTGCATGTTCAGCCACGTGATCAGTCCATGATAGCCACGTGATCAGTGCATGATCAGTTACGTGAGCAGTGTATGATCAGCCACGTAAACAGTGCATGCTCAGTCACGTGATCAGGGCCTGCTGAGCTGCGTGATTACTCTCTGCTCATCTGCTGGACAATTGCCAGCTGAGCTGCACGATTCCTGCCTGTCATCTGCTTGACAATTGCCAGCTGTGCTGCGTAATTCCTACCTGCTCAGCTGCTTGATTATTGCCAGCTGAGCAGCATGATTCCTCACAGCTGAGTTCCATGATTATTGCCTGCTGACTGTTTGATTCGTGCCTACTCAGCTCTTTGTTTATTGCCTCCAGAGGCACATGATCAGTGTATGATAGCAAACATGATCAGCGCATGATCAGTCACATGATCAGAGCCATTAAGTCACGTGATCACTACATGATACTAATGTGATCAGTCCATGCTGAGTCACGGTATCAGTGCATGATCAGCCACGTGATCAGTGCATGAACAGCCAGGTGATCAGTTCATGATAGCCACGTGATCAGTGCATGATCAGTCACCTGATCAGTGCATGATCAGTCACGTGATCAGTGCATGGCAGCTACGTGATCAGTGCATGATCAGCCACGTGATCAGTGCATGATAGCCACGTGATCAGTGCATGATCAGTCACGTGATCAGTGCATGATCAGCCACGTGATCAGTGCATGATAGCCACGTGATCAGTGCATGATCAGCCACGTGATCAGTGCATGATCAGTCACGTGATCAGTGCATGATCAGCCACGTGATCAGTGCATGATCAGGCACGTGATCAGTGCATGATCAGCCACGTGATCAGTGCATGATAGCCACGTGATCAGTGCATGATCAGTCACGTGATCAGTGCATGATCAGTCACGTGATCAGTGCATGATCAGCCACGTGATCAGTGCATGATCAGCCACGTGATCAGTGCATGATCAATCACGTGATCAGTGCATGATCAGTCACGTGATCAGTACATGGTAGCTACGTGATCATTGCATGATCAGCCACGTGATCAGTGCATGATAGCCACGTGATCAGTGCATGATCAGTCACGTGATCAGTGCATGATCAGTCACGTGATCAGTGCATGATCAGCCACGTGATCAGTGCATGATCAGCCACGTGATCAGTGCATGATCAGCCACGTGATCAGTGCATGATAGCCACGTGATCAGTGCATGATCAGTTACGTGATCAGTGCATGATCAGCCACGTGATCAGTGCATGATCAGCCACGTGATCAGTGCATGATCAGTTACGTGATCAGTGCATGATCAGTCACGTGATCAGTGCATGGTAGCTACGTGATCAGTGCATGATCAGCCACGTGATCAGTGCATGATAGCCACGTGATCAGTGCATGATCACCACGTGATCAGTGCATGATCAGTCACGTGATCAGTGTGTGATCAGCCACGTGATCAGTGCATGATCAGTTACGTGATCAGTGCATGATCAGTCACGTGATCAGTGCATGATAGCACGTGATCAGTGCATGATCAGCCACGTGATCAGTGCATGATCAGTCACGTGATCAGTGTGTGATCAGCCACGTGATCAGTGCATGATATCCACGTGATCAGTGCATGATAGCCACGTGATCAGTGCATGATCAGTCACGTGATCAGTGCATGATCAGTCACGTGATCAGTGTGATCAGCCACGTGATCAGTGCATGATCAGCCACGTGATCAGTGCATGATCAATTACGTGATCAGTGCATGATCAGTCACGTGATCAGTGCATGATAGCCACGTGATCAGTGCATGATCAGCCACGTGATCAGTGCATGATAGCCACGTGATCAGTGCATGATAGCCACGTGATCAGTGCATGATCAGCCACGTGATCAGTGCATGATCAGCCACGTGATCAGTGCATGATCAGTCACGTGATCAGTGTGTGATCAGCCACGTGATCAGTGCATGATCAGTCACGTGACCAGTACATGGTTGCTACGTGATCGTTGCATGATCAGCCACGTGAGCAGTGCATGATAGCCACGTGATCAGTGCATGATCAGTCACGTGATCAGTACATGATCAGTCACGTGAACAGTGCATGATCATTTACGTGATCAGTGCATGATCAGTCACGTGACCAGTATATGGTAGCTACGTGATCATTCCATGACGAGCCACGTGAGCAGTGCATGATAGCCACGTGATGTGTGCATGATCAGTTACGTGAGCAGAGTATGATCAGCCACGTGATCAGTGCATGAGTGCCACGTGATCAGTGCATGATATGTCACGTGACAGGTGTGTGATCAGCCACGTGAACAGTGCATGTTCAGCCACGTGATCAGTGCATGATAGCCACGTGATCAGTGCATGATCAGTTACGTGAGCAGTGTATGATCAGCCACGTGATCAGTGCATGGTCAGACACGTGAACAGTGTATGATCAGCCACGTGATCAGTGCATGATATCCGTGATCAGTGCATGATCAATCACGTGATCAGTGTATGATCAGCCACGTGAACAGTGCATGCTCAGTCACGTGATCAGGGCCTGCTGAGCTGCGTGATTACTGTCTGCTCATCTGCTTGACAATTGCCAGCTGAGCTGCACGATTCCTGCCTGTCATCTGCTTGACAATTGCCAGCTGTGCTGCGTAATTCCTGCCTGCTCAGCTGCTTGATTATTGCCAGCTGAGCAGCATGATTCCTCACAGCTGAGTTCCATGATTATTGCCTGCTGACTGTTTGATTCGTGCCTACTCAGCTCTTTGTTTATTGCCTCCAGAGGCACATGATCAGTGTATGATAGCAAACATGATCAGCGCATGATCAGTCACATGATCAGCGCCATTAAGTCACGTGATCACTACATGATAGTCATGTGATCAGTCCATGCTCAGTCACGGTATCAGTGCATGATCAGCCACGTGATCAGTGCATGATCAGCCACGTGATCAGTGCATGATAGCCACGTGATCAGTGCATGATCAGTCACGTGATCAGTGCATGATCAGTCACGTGATCAGTACATGTAGCTACGTGATCATTGCATGATCAGCCACGTGTAGTGCATGATAGCCACGTGATCAGTGCATGATCAGTCACGTGATCAGTGCATGATCAGTCATGTGATCAGTGCATGATCAGGCACGTGATCAGTGCATGATCAGCCACGTGATCAGTGCATGATAGCCACGTGATCAGTGCATGATCAGTCACGTGATCAGTGCATGATCAGTCACGTGATCAGTGCATGATCAGCCACGTGATCAGTGCATGATCAGCCACGTGATCAGTGCATGATCAATTACGTGATCAGTGCATGATCAGTCACGTGATCAGTGCATGGTAGCTACGTGATCATTGCATGATCAGCCACGTGATCAGTGCATGATAGCCACGTGATCAGTGCATGATCAGTCACGTGATCAGTGCATGATCAGTCACGTGATCAGTGCATGATCAGCCACGTGATCAGTGCATGATCAGCCACGTGATCAGTGCATGATCAGCCACGTGATCAGTGCATGATCAGCCACGTGATCAGTGCATGATCAGCCACGTGATCAGTGCATGATCAGACACGTGATCAGTGCATGATCAGCCACGTGATCAGTGCATGATAGCCACGTGATCAGTGCATGATCAGTCACGTGATCAGTGTATGATCAGCCACGTGAACAGTGCATGCTCAGTCACGTGATCAGGGCCTGCTGAGCTGCGTGATTACTGTCTGCTCATCTGCTTGACAATTGCCAGCTGAGCTGCACGATTCCTGCCTGTCATCTGCTTGACAATTGCCAGTGCTGCGTAATTCCTGCCTGCTCAGCTGCTTGATTATTGCCAGCTGAGCAGCATGATTCCTCACAGCTGAGTTCCATGATTATTGCCTGCTGACTGTTTGATTCGTGCCTACTCAGCTCTTTGTTTATTGCCTCCAGAGGCACATGATCAGTGTATGATAGCAAACATGATCAGCGCATGATCAGTCACATGATCAGTGCCATTAAGTCACGTGATCACTACATGATAGTCATGTGATCAGTCCATGCTCAGTCACGTATCAGTGCATGATCAGCCACGTGATCAGTGCATGATCAGTCACGTGATCAGTGCATGATCATCCACGTGATCAGTGCATGATCAGTCATGTGATCAGTGCAAGATATAGACGTGAACAGTGCATGATCAGTCACGTGATCAGTGCCTGCTGAGCTGCGTGATTCCTCTCTGCTCATCTGCTTGACAATTGCCAGCTGAGCTGCACGGTTCCTGCCTGTCATCTGCTTGACAATTGCCAGCTGTGCTGCGTAATTCCTACCTGCTCAGCTGCTTGATTATTGCCAGCTGAGCAGCATGATTCCTCACAGCTGAGTTCCATGATTATTGCCTGCTGACTGTTTGATTCGTGCCTACTCAGCTCTTTGTTCATTGCCTCCAGAGGCACATGATCAGTGCATGATAGCAAACATGATCAGTGCATGATCAGTCACATGATCAGTGCATTAAGTCACGTGATCACTGCATGATAGTCACGTGATCAGTGCATGATCAGTCACGGTGATCAGTGCATGATCAGCCACGTGATCAGTGCATGATCAGCCACGTGATCAGTGCATGATAGCCACGTGATCAGTGCATGATCAGTCACGTGATCAGTGCATGATCAGTCACGTGTCAGTACATGGTAGCTACGTGATCAGTGCATGATCAGCCACGTGATCAGTGCATGATAGCCACGTGATCAGTGCATGATCAGTCACGTGATCAGTGCATGATCAGTCACGTGATCAGTGCATGATCAGGCACGTGATCAGTGCATGATCAGCCACGTGATCAGTGCATGATAGCCACGTGATCAGTGCATGATCAGTCACGTGATCAGTGCATGATCAGTCACGTGATCAGTGCATGATCAGCCACGTGATCAGTGCATGATCAGCCACGTGATCAGTGCATGATCAATTACGTGATCAGTGCATGATCAGTCACGTGACCAGTGCATGGTAGCCACGTGATCATTGCATGATCAGCCACGTGAGCAGTGCATGATAGCCACGTGATCAGTGCATGATCAGTCACGTGATCAGTGCATGATCAGTCACGTGATCAGTGTGTGATCAGCCACGTGATCAGTGCATGATCAGCCACGTGATCAGTGCATGATCAGCCACGTGATCAGTGCATGATCAGTCACGTGATCAGTGTATGATCAGCCACGTGATCAGTGCATGGTCAGACACGTGAACAGTGTATGATCAGCCACGTGATCAGTGCATGATATCCAAGTGATCAGTGCATGATCAATCACGTGATCAGTTTATGATCAGCCACGTGAACAGTGCATGCTCAGTCACGTGATCAGGGCCTGCTGAGCTGCGTGATTACTGTCTGCTCATCTGCTTGACAATTGCCAGCTGAGCTGCACGATTCCTGCCTGTCATCTGCTTGACAATTGCCAGCTGTGCTGCGTAATTCCTGCCTGCTCAGCTGCTTGATTATTGCCAGCTGAGCAGCATGATTCCTCACAGCTGAGTTCCATGATTATTGCCTGCTGACTGTTTGATTCGTGCCTACTCAGCTCTTTGTTTATTGCCTCCAGAGGCACATGATCAGTGTATGATAGCAAACATGATCAGCGCATGATCAGTAACATGATCAGCGCCATTAAGTCACGTGATCACTACATGATAGTCATGTGATCAGTCCATGCTCAGGCACGGTATCAGTGCATGATCAGCCACGTGATCAGTGCATGATCTGTCACATGATTAGTGTATGATCATCCACGTGATCAGTGCATGGGCAGTCATGTGATCAGTGCATGATATAGACGTGATCAGTGCATGATCAGTCTCGTGATCAGTGCATGATAGCCACGTGATCAGTGCATGATCAGTCACCTGATGGGTGTATGATCATTCACGTGACCTGTACATGGTAGCTACATGATCATTGCATGATCAGCCACGTGAGTAGTGCATGATAGCCACGTGATCACTGCATGATCAGTCACGTGATCAGTGCATGATCAGTCATGTGACCAGTACATGGTAGCTGCGTGATCATGCATGATCAGCCACGTGAGCAGTGCATGATAGCCACGTGATCAGTGCATGATCAGACACGTGATCAGTGCATGATCAGTCACGTGATCAGTGCATGATCAGCCACGTGATCAGTGCATGACCAGGCACGTGATCAGTGTATGTCAGCCACGTGATCAGTGCATGATAGCCACGTGATCAGTGCATGATCAGTCACGTGATCAGTGCATGATCAGCCACGTGATCAGTGCATGATCAGCCACGTGATCAGTGCATGATCAATTACGTGATCAGTGCATGATCAGTCACGTGACCAGTGCATGGTAGCTACGTGATCATTGCATGATCAGCCACGTGATCAGTGCATGATAGCCACGTGATCAGTGCATGATCAGCCACGTGATCAGTGCATGATCAGTCACGTGATCAGTGCATGATCAGTCACGTGATCAGTGCATGATCAGCCACGTGATCAGTGCATGTCAGTCATGTGATCAGTGCATGATAGCCACGTGATCAGTGCATGATCAGTCCCGTGATCAGTGTATGATCAGCCACGTGATCAGTGCATGATAGCCACGTGATCAGTGCATGATCAGTCACGTGATCAGTGCATGATCAGTCACGTGATCAGTGTGTGATCAGCCACGTGAACAGTGCATGCTCAGTCACGTGATCAGGGCCTGCTGAGCTGCGTGATTACTGTCTGCTCATCTGCTTGACAATTGCCAGCTGAGCTGCACGATTCCTGCCTGTCATCTGCTTGACAATTGCCAGCTGTGCTGCGTAATTCCTGCCTGCTCAGCTACTTGATTATTGCCAGCTGAGCAGCATGATTTCTCAGAGCTGAGTTCCATGATTATTGCCTGCTGACTGATTCGTGCCTACTCAGCTCTTTGTTCATTGCCTCCAGAGGCACATGATCAGTGTATGACACCAAACATGATCAGCACATGATCAGTCACATGATCAGTGCATGATAAGCCACGTGATCAGTGCATGATCAGTCATGTGATCAGTGCATGATCAGTCATGTGATCAGTACATGGTAGCTGCGTGATCATTGCATGATCAGCCACGTGATCAGTGCATGATCAGTCACGTGATCAGTGCATGATCAGTCACGTGATCAGTGCATGATCAGCCACGTGATCAGTGCATGATAGCCACGTGATCAGTGCATGATAGCCACGTGATCAGTGCATGATCAGTCACGTGATCAGTGCATGATCAGTCACGTGATCGTGTGTGATCAGCCACGTGATCAGTGCATGATCAGCCACGTGATCAGTGCATGATCAGCCACGTGATCAGTGCATGATCAGTCACGTGATCAGTGCATGGTAGCTACGTGATCAGTGCATGATCAGCCACGTGATCAGTGCATGATAGCCACGTGATCAGTGCATGATAGCCACGTGATCAGTGCATGATCAGTCACGTGATAGTGTGTGATCAGCCACGTGATCAGTGCATGATAGCCACGTGATCAGTGCATGATAGCCACGTGATCAGTGCATGATAGCCACGTGATCAGTGCATGATCAGTCACGTGATCAGTGTGTGATCAGCCACGTGATCAGTGCATGATAGCCACGTGATCAGTGCATGATCAGTCACGTGATCAGTGCATGATCAGCCACGTGATCAGTGCATGATGCCACGTGATCAGTGCATGATCAGTCACGTGATCAGTGCATGATCAGCCACGTGATCAGTGCATGATCAGCCACGTGATCAGTGCATGATAGCCACGTGATCAGTGCATGATCAGTCACGTGATCAGTGCATGATCAGCCACGTGATCAGTGCATGATCAGCCACGTGATCAGTGCATGATCAATCACGTGATCAGTGCATGATCAGCCACGTGATCAGTGCATGATCAGTCACGTGATCAGTGCATGATCAGCCACGTGATCAGTGCATGATCAGCCACGTGATCAGTGCATGATCAGTCACGTGATCAGTATGGAAGCTACGTGATCATTGCATGATCAGCCACGTGATCAGTGCATGATAGCCACGTGATCAGTGCATGATCAGTCACGTGATCAGTGCATGATCAGCCACGTGATCAGTGCATGATAGCCACGTGATCAGTGCATGATCAGACACGTGAACAGTGTATGATCAGCCACGTGATCAGTGCATGATATCCAGTGATCAGTGCATGATCAATCACGTGATCAGTGTATGATCAGCCACGTGAACAGTGCATGCTCAGTCACGTGATCAGGGCCTGCTGAGCTGCGTGATTACTGTCTGCTCATCTGCTTGACAATTGCCAGCTGAGCTGCACGATTCCTGCCTGTCATCTGCTTGACAATTGCCAGCTGTGCTGCGTAATTCCTGCCTGCTCAGCTGCTTGATTATTGCCAGCTGAGCAGCATGATTCCTCACACCTGAGTTCCATGATTATTGCCTGCTGACTGTTTGATTCGTGCCTACTCAGCTCTTTGTTTATTGCCTCCAGAGGCACATGATCAGTGTATGATAGCAAACATGATCAGCGCATGATCAGTCACATGATCAGCGCCATTAAGTCACGTGATCACTACATGATAGTCATGTGATCAGTCCATGCTCAGTCACGGTATCAGTGCATGATCAGCCACGTGATCAGTGCATGATCAGCCACGTGATCAGTTCATGATAGCTATGTGATCAGTGCATGATTTGTCACGTGATCAGTGCATGATCAGTCAGGTGATCAGTGCATGATCATCCACGTGATCAGTGCATGATCAGTCACCTGATGGGTGTATGATCAGTCACGTGACCAGTACATGGTAGCTACATGATCATTGCATGATCAGCCACGTGAGTAGTGCATGATAGCCACGTGATCAGTGCATGATCAGTCACGTGATCAGTGCATGATCAGTCATGTAATCTGTGCATGACTAGGCACATGATCAGTGTATGACCAGCCAAGTGATCAGTGCATGATAGCCACGTGATCAGTGCATGATCAGTCACGTGATTAGTGCATGAACAGTCACGTGATCAGTGGATGATCAGCCACGTGATCAGTGCATGATCAGCCACATGATCAGTGCATGATCAATTACGTGATCAGTGCATGATCAGTCACCTGATCGGTGCATGATCATTCACGTGACCTGTACATGGTAGCTACATGATCATTGCATGATCAGCCACGTGAGTAGTGCATGATAGCCACGTGATCACTGCATGATCAGTCACGTGATCAGTGCATGATCAGTCACGAGAGCAGTACATGGTAGCTGCGTGATCATCGCATGATCAGCCACGTGAGCAGTGCATGATAGGCACGTGATCAGTGCATGATCAGACACGAGATCAGTGCATGATCAGTCACGAGAGCAGTGCATGATCAGTCACATGATCAGTGCATGATCAGTCACGTGATAGGTGTGTGATCAGCCACGTGAACAGTGCATGTTCAGCCACGTATTCAGTCCATGATAGCCACGTGATCAGTGCATGATCAGTTACGTGAGCAGTGTATGATCAGCCACCTGATCAGTGCATGGTCAGACACGTGAACAGTGTATGATCAGCCATGTGATCAGTGCATGATATCCAAGGATCAGTGCATGATCATCACGTGATCAGTGTATGATCAGCCACGTGAACAGTGCATGCTCAGTCACGTGATCAGGGCCTGCTGAGCTGCGTGATTACTCTCTGCTCATCTGCTGGACAATTGCCAGCTGAGCTGCACGATTCCTGCCTGTCATCTGCTTGACAATTGCCAGCTGTGCTGCGTAATTCCTGCCTGCTCAGCTGCTTGATTATGGCCAGCTGAGCAGCATGATTCCTCACAGCTGAGTTCCATGATTATTGCCTGCTGACTGTTTGATTCGTGCCTACTCAGCTCTTTGTTTATTGCCTCCAGAGGCACATGATCAGTGTATGATAGCAAACATGATCAGCGCATGATCAGTCACATGATCAGAGCCATTAAGTCACGTGATCACTACATGATAGTCATGTGATCAGTCCATGCTGAGTCACGGTATCAGTGCATGATAGCCACGTGATCAGTGCATGATCCGTCACCTGATGGGTGTATGATCAGTCACCTGTCCGGTACATGGTAGCTACATGATCATTGCATGATCAGCCACGTGAGTAGTGCATGATAGCCACGTGATCAGTGCATGACCAATCACGTGTTCAGTGCATGATCAGTCATGTTATCTGTGCATGACCAGGCACGGATCAGTGTATGACCAGCCAAGTGATCAGTGCATGATAGCCACGTGATCAGTGCATGATCAGTCACGTGATCAGTGCATGATCAGTCACGTGATCAGTGGATGATCAGCCACGTGATCAGTGAATGATCAGCCCCATGATCAGTGCATGATCAATTACGTGATCAGTACATGATCAGTCACGTGACCAGTATATGGTAGCTAGATGATCATTGCATGATCAGCCACATGAGCCGTGCATGATAGTCACGAGATCAGTGCATGATCAATCACGTGATCATTACATGATCAGTCACGTGAACAGCATGATCATTTACGTGATCTGTGCATGATCAGCCAAATGATAAGTGCATGATCAGCCACGTGATCAGTGCATGACCAGGCACGTGATCAGTGTATGTCCAGCCAAGTGATCAGTGCATGATAGCTACGTGATCAGTGCATGATCAGTCACGTGTTCAGTGCATGATCAGTCACGTGATCAGTGCATGATCAGCCACGTGAACAGTGCATGATAGCCACGTGATCAGTGCATGATCCGTCACCTGATGGGTGTATGATCAGTCACCTGTCCGGTACATGGTAGCTACATGATCATAGCATGATCAGCCACGTGAGTAGTGCATGATAGCCACGTGATCAGTGCATGACCAATCACGTGTTCAGTGCATGATCAGTCATGTTATCTGTGCATGACCAGGCACGTGATCAGTGTATGACCAGCCAAGTGATCAGTGCATGATAGCCACGTGATCAGTGCATGATCAGTCACGTGATCAGTGCATGATCAGTCACGTGATCAGTACATGATAAGGCACGTGAACAGTGCATGATCATTGATGTGATCCGTGCATGATCAGTCACGTGACCAGTATATTTTAGCTACATGATCATTCCGTGACGAGCCACGTGAGCAGTACATGATAGAAACGTGATGTGTGCATGATGAGTTACGTGAGCAGAGTATGATCAGCCACGTGATCAGTGCATGCGTGCCACGTGATCAGTGCATGATATGTCACGTGACAGGTGTGTGATCAGCCACGTGAACAGTGAATGTTCAGCCACGTATTCAGTTCATGATAGCCACGTGATCAGTGCATGATCAGTTACGTGAGCAGTGCATGATAGCCACGTGATCAGTGCATGATCAGACACGAGATCAGTGTATGATGAGCCACGTGATCAGTGCATGATATCCACGTGATCAGTGCATGATCATCACGTGATCAGTGTATGATCAGCCACGTGAATAGTGCATGCTCAGTCACGTGAAAAGGGCCTGCTGAGCTGCGTGATTACTGTCTGCTCATCTGCTTGAAAATTGCCAGCTGAGCTGCATGATGCCTGCCTGTCATCTGCTTGACAATTGCCAGCTGTGCTGCGTAATTCCTGCCTGCTCAGCTGCTTGATTATGGCCAGCTGAGCAGCATGATTCCTCACAGCTGAGTTCCATGATTATTGCCTGCTGACTGATTCGTGCCTACTCAGCTCTTTGTTTGTTGCCTCCAGAGGCAAATGATCAGTGTATGATAGCAAACATGATCAGCGCATGATCAGTCACATGATCAGAGCCATTAAGTCACGTGATCACTACATGATAGTCATGTGATCAGTCCATGCTCAGTCACGGTATCAGTGCATGATCAGCCACCTGATCAGTGCATGATCAGCCAGGTGATCATTTCATGATAGCTATGTGATCAGTTCATGATTTGTCACGTGAACTGTGCATGACCAGGCAGGTGATCAGTGTATGATCAGCGACGTGATCAGTGCATGATCCGTCACTTAATGGGTGTATGATCAGTCACCTGACCCGTACATGGTAGCTACATGATCATTGCATGATCAGCCACGTGAGTAGTGCATGATCAATCACGTGTTCAGTGCATGATCAGTCATGTAATCTGTGCATGACCAGGTACGTGAGCAGTGTATGACCAGCCAAGTGATCAGTGCATGATAGCCACGTGATCAGTGCATGATCAGTCACGTGATCAGTGCATGATCAGTCACGTGATCAGTGGATGATCAGCCACGTGATCAGTGCATGATCAGCCACATGATCAGTGCATGATCAAACGTGATCAGTGCATGATCAGTCACCTGATGGGTGTATGATCATTCACGTGACCTGTACATGGTAGCTACATGATCATTGCATGATCAGCCACGTGAGTAGTGCATGATAGCCACGTGATCACTGCATGATCAGTCACGTGATCAGTGCATGATCAGTCATGTGACCAGTACATGGTAGCTGCGTGATCATCGCATGATCAGCCACGTGAGCAGTGCATGATAGCCACGTGATCAGTGCATGATCAGACACGAGATCAGTGCATGATCAGTCACGTGATCAGTGCATGATCAGCCACGTGATCAGTGCATGACCAGGCACGTGATCAGTGTATGTCCAGCCAAGTGATCAGTGCATGATAGCCACGTGATCAGTGCATGATCAGTGCATGATCAGTCATGTGATAGTTGTGTGATCAGCCACTTGAACAGTGCATGCTCAGTCACGTGATCAGGGCCTGCAGAGCTGCGTGATTACAGTCTGCTCATCTGCTTGACAATTTCCAGCTGAGCTGCACGATTCCTGCCTGTCATCTCCTTGACAGTTGCCACCTGTGCTGCGTAATTCCTGCCTGCTCATCTACTTGATTATTGCCAGCTGAGCAGCATGATTTCTCAGAGCTGAGTTCCATGATTATAGCCTGCTGACTGATTCCTGCCTCCTCAGCTCTATGTTCATTGCCTCCAGAGGCACATGATCAGTGTGTGACACCAAACATGATCAGCACATGATTAGTCACATGATCAATGCATGATAAGCCAGGTGATCAGTGCATGATCAATTATGTGATCATTGCATGATCAGCCACGTGAGCAGTGCATGATAGCCACGTGATCAGTGCTTGATCAGTCACGTGATCTGTGCATGATCAGTCACGTGATCTGTGCATGATCAGTCACGTGATCAGTGCATGATCAATTACCTGATCAGTGCATGATCAGTCACGTGACCAGTGCATGGTAGCTACGTGATCATTGCATGATCAGGCACGTGATCAGTGCATTATAGCCACGTGATCAGTGCATATTAGCCACGTGGATCAGTGCATGATCACTCACGGATACGGTGTGATCAGCCACGTGATCAGTGCATGTTATCCACATGATCAGTGCAGGATAGCCACGTGATCACTCCATGATTATTTACGTGATCTGTACATGATCAGTCACGTGATACGTGTGATCAGCTACCAGATCAGTGCGTGATGAGCCAAGTGATCAGTGCAGGATCAATTACGTGATCAGTGCATGATCAGTCACATGACCAGTACATGGTAGCTACGTGATCATTGCGTGATCAGCCACGTGATCAGTGCATGATAGCTACGTGATCAGTGCATGTTAGCCACGTGATCAGTGCATGAGAGCCACGTGATCACTGCATGATCAGTCACGTGATACATGTGTGATCAGCCACCTGATCAGTGCATGATGAGCCACGTGATCAGTGCAGGATCAATTACGTAATCAGTGCATGATCAGTCACGTGACCAGTACATGGTTGCTACGTGATCCTTGCATGATCAGCCACGTGAGCAGAGCATGATAGCCACGTGATCAGTGCATGATCAGTCACGTGATCAGTACATGATCAGTCAATTGAACAGTGCATGATCATTGGCGTGATCTGTGCATGATCAGTCACGTGACCAGTATATGGTAGCTACGTGATCATTCCATGACGAGCCAAGTAAGCAGTGCATGATAGCCACGTGGTGTGTGCATGATCATTCACGTGACCTGTACATGGTAGCTACATGATCATTGCATGATCAGCCACGTGAGCAGTGCATGATAGCCACGTGATCAGTGCATGATCAGTTACGTGAGCAGAGTATGATCAGCCACGTGATCAGTGCATGATCAGTCACGTGATAGGTGTGTGATCAGCCAAGTGATCAGTGCAAGATAGCTACGTGATCAGTGCATGATCAGTCACATGATCAGTGCATGATCAGTCACGTGATAGGTGTGTAATCAGCCATGTGAACAGTGCATGCTCAGTCACGTGATCAGGGCCTGCTGAGCTGCGTGATTACTGTCTGCTCATCTGCTTGACAATTTCCAGCTGAGCTGCACGATTCCTGCCTGTCATCTCCTTGACAGTTGCCACCTGTGCTGCGTAATTCCTGCCTGCTCATCTACTTGATTATTGCCAGCTGAGCAGCATAATTTCTCAGAGCTGAGTTCCATGATTATAGCCTGCTGACTGATTCCTGCCTACTCAGCTCTATGTTCATTGCCTCCAGAGGCACATGATCAGTGTGTGACACCAAACATGATCAGCACATCATCAGTCACATAATCAATGCATGACTAGCCAGGTGGTCAGTGCATGATCAATTATGTGATCAGTGCATGATCAGTCATGTGACCAGTACCTGGTAGCTGCGTGATCATTGCATGATCAGCCACGTGAGCATTGCATGATAGCCACGTGATCAGTGCATGATCAGTCACGTGATCAGTGCATGATCAATTAGCTGATCAGTGCATGATCAGTCACGTGACCAGTGCATGGTAGCTACGTGATCATTGCATCATCAGCCACGTGATCAGTGCATGATAGCCACGTGATCAGTGCATGATCAGTCATGTGATACGTGTGTGATCAGCCACGTGATTAGTGCATGATATCCACGTGATCAGTGCAGAATAGCCACGTGATCACTTCATGATTATTCACGTGATCTGTACATGATCAGTCACGTGAAAAGTGCATGATCAGTCATGTGATCAGTGTATGACCAGTCAAGTGATCAGTGCATGATAGCCACGTGATCAGTGCATGATCAGTCACGTGATCAATGGATGATCAGCCACGTGATCAGTGAATGATCAGCCACATGATCAGTGCATGATCAATTACGTGATCAGTACATGATCAGTCACATGACCAGTATATGGTAGCTAGGTGATCATTGCATGATCAGCCACATGAGCCGTGCATGATAGCCACGAGATCAGTGCATGATCAATCACGTGATCATTACATGATCAGTCACGTGAACAGTGCGTGATCATTTACGTGATCTGTGCATGATCAGCCAAATGATAAGTGCATGATCAGCCACGTGATCAGTGCATGACCAGGCACGTGATCAGTGTATGTCCAGCCAAGTGATCAGTGCATGATAGCTACGTGATCAGTGCATGATCAGTCACGTGTTCAGTGCATGATCAGTCACGTGATCAGTGCATGATCAGCCACGTGAACAGTGCATGATAGCCACGTGATCAGTGCATGATCCGTCACCTGATGGGTGTATGATCAGTCACCTGTCCGGTACATGGTAGCTACATGATCATAGCATGATCAGCCACGTGAGTAGTGCATGATAGCCACGTGATCAGTGCATGACCAATCACGTGTTCAGTGCATGATCAGTCATGTTATCTGTGCATGACCAGGCACGTGATCAGTGTATGACCAGCCAAGTGATCAGTGCATGATAGCCACGTGGTCAGTGCATGATCAGTCACGTGATCAGTGCATGATCAGTCACGTGATCAGTACATGATAAGGCACGTGAACAGTGCATGATCATTGATGTGATCCGTGCATGATCAGTCACGTGACCAGTATATTTTAGCTACATGATCATTCCGTGACGAGCCACGTGAGCAGTACATGATAGAAACGTGATGTGTGCATGATGAGTTACGTGAGCAGAGTATGATCAGCCACGAGATCAGTGCATGCGTGCCACGTGATCAGTGCATGATATGTCACGTGACAGGTGTGTGATCAGCCACGTGAACAGTGAATGTTCAGCCACGTATTCAGTTCATGATAGCCACGTGATCAGTGCATGATCAGTTACGTGAGCAGTGCATGATAGCCACGTGATCAGTGCATGATCAGACACGAGATCAGTGTATGATGAGCCACGTGATCAGTGCATGATATCCACGTGATCAGTGCATGATCATCACGTGATCAGTGTATGATCAGCCACGTGAATAGTGCATGCTCAGTCACGTGAAAAGGGCCTGCTGAGCTGCGTGATTACTGTCTGCTCATCTGCTTGAAAATTGCCAGCTGAGCTGCATGATGCCTGCCTGTCATCTGCTTGACAATTGCCAGCTGTGCTGCGTAATTCCTGCCTGCTCAGCTGCTTGATTATGGCCAGCTGAGCAGCATGATTCCTCACAGCTGAGTTCCATGATTATTGCCTGCTGACTGATTCGTGCCTACTCAGCTCTTTGTTTATTGCCTCCAGAGGCAAATGATCAGTGTATGATAGCAAACATGATCAGCGCATGATCAGTCACATGATCAGAGCCATTAAGTCACGTGATCACTACATGATAGTCATGTGATCAGTCCATGCTCAGTCACGGTATCAGTGCATGATCAGCCACCTGATCAGTGCATGATCAGCCAGGTGATCATTTCATGATAGCTATGTGATCAGTTCATGATTTGTCACGTGAACTGTGCATGACCAGGCAGGTGATCAGTGTATGATCAGCGACGTGATCAGTGCATGATCCGTCACTTAATGGGTGTATGATCAGTCACCTGACCGGTACATGGTAGCTACATGATCATTGCATGATCAGCCACGTGAGTAGTGCATGATCAATCACGTGTTCAGTGCATGATCAGTCATGTAATCTGTGCATGACCAGGTACGTGAGCAGTGTATGACCAGCCAAGTGATCAGTGCATGATAGCCACGTGATCAGTGCATGATCAGTCACGTGATCAGTGCATGATCAGTCACGTGATCAGTGGATGATCAGCCACGTGATCAGTGCATGATCAGCCACACGATCAGTGCATGATCAAGTACGTGATCAGTGCATGATCAGTCACCTGATGGGTGTATGATCATTCACGTGACCTGTACATGGTAGCTACATGATCATTGCATGATCAGCCACGTGAGTAGTGCATGATAGCCACGTGATCACTGCATGATCAGTCACGTGATCAGTGCATGATCAGTCATGTGACCAGTACATGGTAGCTGCGTGATCATCGCATGATCAGCCACGTGAGCAGTGCATGATAGCCACGTGATCAGTGCATGATCAGACACGAGATCAGTGCATGATCAGTCACGTGATCAGTGCATGATCAGCCACGTGATCAGTGCATGACCAGGCACGTGATCAGTGTATGTCCAGCCAAGTGATCAGTGCATGATAGCCACGTGATCAGTGCATGATCAGTGCATGATCAGTCATGTGATAGTTGTGTGATCAGCCACTTGAACAGTGCATGCTCAGTCACGTGATCAGGGCCTGCAGAGCTGCGTGATTACAGTCTGCTCATCTGCTTGACAATTTCCAGCTGAGCTGCACGATTCCTGCCTGTCATCTCCTTGACAGTTGCCACCTGTGCTGCGTAATTCCTGCCTGCTCATCTACTTGATTATTGCCAGCTGAGCAGCATGATTTCTCAGAGCTGAGTTCCATGATTATAGCCTGCTGACTGATTCCTGCCTCCTCAGCTCTATGTTCATTGCCTCCAGAGGCACATGATCAGTGTGTGACACCAAACATGATCAGCACATGATTAGTCACATGATCAATGCATGATAAGCCAGGTGATCAGTGCATGATCAATTATGTGATCATTGCATGATCAGCCACGTGAGCAGTGCATGATAGCCACGTGATCAGTGCTTGATCAGTCACGTGATCTGTGCATGATCAGTCACGTGATCTGTGCATGATCAGTCACGTGATCAGTGCATGATCAATTACCTGATCAGTGCATGATCAGTCACGTGACCAGTGCATGGTAGCTACGTGATCATTGCATGATCAGGCACGTGATCAGTGCATTATAGCCACGTGATCAGTGCATATTAGCCACGTGATCAGTGCATGATCACTCACGTGATACGTGTGTGATCAGCCACGTGATCAGTGCATGTTATCCACATGATCAGTGCAGGATAGCCACGTGATCACTCCATGATTATTTACGTGATCTGTACATGATCAGTCACGTGATACGTGTGTGATCAGCTACCAGATCAGTGCGTGATGAGCCAAGTGATCAGTGCAGGATCAGTTACGTGATCAGTGCATGATCAGTCACATGACCAGTACATGGTAGCTACGTGATCATTGCGTGATCAGCCACGTGATCAGTGCATGATAGCTACGTGATCAGTGCATGTTAGCCACATGATCAGTGCATGAGAGCCACGTGATCACTGCATGATCAGTCACGTGATACATGTGTGATCAGCCACCTGATCAGTGCATGATGAGCCACGTGATCAGTGCATGATCAATTACGTAATCAGTGCATGATCAGTCACGTGACCAGTACATGGTTGCTACGTGATCCTTGCATGATCAGCCACGTGAGCAGAGCATGATAGCCACGTGATCAGTGCATGATCAGTCACGTGATCAGTACATGATCAGTCAATTGAACAGTGCATGATCATTGACGTGATCTGTGCATGATCAGTCACGTGACCAGTATATGGTAGCTACGTGATCATTCCATGACGAGCCAAGTAAGCAGTGCATGATAGCCACGTGGTGTGTGCATGATCAGTCACGTGACCTGTACATGGTAGCCACGTGATCATTGCATGATCAGCCACGTGAGCAGTGCATGATAGCCACGTGATCAGTGCATGATCAGTCACGTGAGCAGAGCATGATCAGCCACGTGATCAGTGCATGATCAGTCACGTGATCGGTGTGTGATCAGCCAAGTGATCAGTGCAAGATAGCTACGTGATCAGTGCATGATCAGTCACATGATCAGTGCATGATCAGTCACGTGATAGGTGTGTAATCAGCCATGTGAACAGTGCATGCTCAGTCACGTGATCAGGGCCTGCTGAGCTGCGTGATTACTGTCTGCTCATCTGCTTGACAATTTCCAGCTGAGCTGCACGATTCCTGCCTGTCATCTCCTTGACAGTTGCCACCTGTGCTGCGTAATTCCTGCCTGCTCATCTACTTGATTATTGCCAGCTGAGCAGCATAATTTCTCAGAGCTGAGTTCCATGATTATAGCCTGCTGACTGATTCCTGCCTACTCAGCTCTATGTTCATTGCCTCCAGAGGCACATGATCAGTGTGTGACACCAAACATGATCAGCGCATCATCAGTCACATAATCAATGCATGACTAGCCAGGTGGTCAGTGCATGATCAATTATGTGATCAGTGCATGATCAGTCATGTGACCAGTACCTGGTAGCTGCGTGATCAGTGCATGATCAGCCACGTGAGCATTGCATGATAGCCACGTGATCAGTGCATGATCAGTCACGTGATCAGTGCATGATCAATTAGCTGATCAGTGCATGATCAGTCACGTGACCAGTGCATGGTAGCTACGTGATCATTGCATGATCAGCCACGTGATCAGTGCATGATAGCCACGTGATCAGTGCATGATCAGTCACGTGATACGTGTGTGATCAGCCACGTGATTAGTGCATGATAGCCACGTGATCAGTGCAGAATAGCCACGTGATCACTTCATGATTAGTCACGTGATCTGTACATGATCAGTCACGTGAAAAGTGCATGATCAGTCATGTGATCAGTGTATGACCAGCCAAGTGATCAGTGCATGATAGCCACGTGATCAGTGCATGATCAGTCACGTGATCAGTGCATGATCAGCCACGTGATCAGTGCATGATCAGCCACGTGATAAGTGCATGATCAACTACGTGATCAGTGCATGATCAGCCATGTGATCAGTTCATGATCTGTCACATTATCAGTACATGATCAGTCACGTAAACAGTGCATGATCATTTACGTGATCTGTGCATGATCAGTCACGTGACCAGTATATGGTAGCTACGTGATCATTCCGTGACGAGCCACGTGAGCAGTGCATGATAGAAACTTGATATGTGCATGATGAGTTACGTGAGCAGAGTATGATCAGCCACGTGATCAGTGCATGATATGTCATGTGACAGGTGTGTGATCAGCCTCGTGAACAGTGCATGTTCAGCCACGTACTCAGTTCATGATAGCCACGTGATCAGTGCATGATTAGTTACATGAGCAGTGTATGATCAGCCACCTGATCAGTGCATGGTCAGACACGTGAACAGTGTATGATCAGCCACGTGATCCGTGCATGATATCCAAGTGATCAGTGCTTGATCAATCACGTGATCAGTGTATGATCAGCCACGTGAACAGTGCATGCTCAGTCACGTGATCAGGGCCTTCTGAGCTGCGTGATTACTTTCTGCTCATCTGCTTGACGATTGCCAGCTGAGCTGCACGATTCCTGCCTTTCATCTGCTTGTCAATTGCCATCTGTGCTGCGTAATTCCTGCCTACTCAGCTGCTTGATTATTGCCAGCTGAGCAGCATGATTCCTCACACCTGAGTTCCATGATTATTGCCTGCTGAGTGTTTGATTCGTGCCTACTCAGCTCTTTGTTTATTGCCTCCAGAGGCACATGATCAGTGTATGATAGCAAATATGATCAGCGCATGATCAGTCACATGATCAGCGCCATTAAGTCACGTGATCACTACATGATAGTCATGTGATCAGTCCATGCGCAGTCACGGTATCAGTGCATGATCAGCCACGTGATCAGTGCAGGATCTGTCACATGATTAGTGTATGATCACCCACGTGATCAGTGCATGGGCAGTCATGTGATCAGTGCATGATATAGACGTGATCAGTGCATGACCAGTCTCGTGATCAGTGCATGATCAGTCTCGTGATCAGTGCATGATAGCCACGTGATCAGTGCATGATCCGTCACCTGATGGGTGTATGATCATTCACGTGACCTGTACATGGTAGCTGCGTGATCATCGCATGATCAGCCACGTGAGCAGTGCATGATAGCCACGTGATCAGTGCATGATCAGACTCGAGATAAGTGCGTGATCAGTCACGTGATCAGTGCATGATCAGCCACGTGATCAGTGCATGACCAGGCACATGATCAGTGTATGTCCAGCCAAGTGATCAATGCATGATAGCCACGTGATCAGTGCATGATCACTCACATGATCAGTGCATGATCAGTCACGTGATCAGTGCATGATCAGCCACGTGATCAGTGCATGACCAGGCGCGTGATCAGTGTATGTCCAGCCAAGTGATCAATGCATGATAGCCACGTGATCAGTGCATGATCACTCACGTGATCAGTGCATGATCAACCACGTGATCAGTGTATGATCAGCCACGTGATCAGTGCATGATCAGCCACGTGATCAGTGCATGATAGACACGTGATCAGTGCATTATCAGTCACATGATCAGTGCATGATCAGTCATGTGATAGGTGTGTGATCAGCCACGTGAACAGTGCATGCTCAGTCACGTGATCAGGGCCTGCTGAGCTGCGTGATTACTGTCTGCTCATCTGGTTGACAATTTCCAGCTGAGCTGCACGATTCCTGCCTGTCATCTCCTTGACAATTGCCACCTGTGCTGCGTAATTCCTGCCTGCTCATCTACTTGATTATTGCCAGCTGTGCAGCATGATTTCTCAGAGCTGAGTTCCATGATTATAGCCTGCTGACTGATTCCTGCCTACTCAGCTCTATGTTCATTGCCTCCAGAGGCACATGATCAGTGTGTGACACCAAACATGATCAGCACATGATCAGTCACATAATCAATGCATGATAAGCCAGGTGATCAGTGCATGATCAATTATGTGATCAGTGCATGATCAGTCATGTGACCAGTACATGGTAGCTGCGTGATAATTGAATGATCAGCCACGTGAGCAGTGCATGATAGCCACGTGATCAGTGCATGATCAGTCACGTGATCTGTGCATGATCAGTCACGTGATCTGTGCATGATCAGTCACGTGATCAGTGCATGATCAATTACCTGATCAGTGCATGATCAGTCACGTGACCAGTGCATGCTAGCTACGTGATCATTGCATGATCAGCCACGTGATCAGTGCATGATAGCCACGTGATCAGTGCATGATCAATTACGTGATCAGTGCATGATCAGTCACCTGATGGGTGCATGATCATTCACGTGACCTGTACATTGAAGCTACATGATCATTGCATGATCAGCCACGTGAGTAGTGCACGATAGCCAATTGATCACTGCATGATCAGTCACGTGATCAGTGCATGATCAGTCACGTGACCAGTACATGGTAGCTGCGTGATCATCGCATGATCAGCCACGTGAGCAGTGCATGATAGCCACGTGATCAGTGCATGATCAGTCACGTGTTCAGTGCATGATCAGTCATGTAATCTGTGCATGATCAGGTACGTGAGCAGTGTATGACCAGCCACGTGATCAGTGCATGATAGCCACGTGATCAGTGCATGATCAGTCACGTGATCAGTGCATGATCAGTCACGTGATCAGTGCATGACCAGGCACGTGATCAGTGCATGATCAGCCATGTGATCAGAGTATGACCAGCCACGTGAGCAGTGCATGATAGCCACGTGATCAGTGCATGATCAGTCACGTGATCAGTGCATGATCAGTCACGTGAACAGTGCATGATCATTGACGTGATCTGTGCATGATCAGTCACGTGACCAGTATATGGTAGCTACGTGATCATTGCGTGACGAGCCACGTGAGCAGTGCATGATAGAAACGTGATGTGTGCATGATCAGTTACGTGAGCAGAGTATGATCAGCCACGTGATCAGTGCATGCGTGCCACGTGATCAGTGCATGATATGTCACGTGACAGGTGTGTGATCAGCCACGTGAACAGTGCATGTTCAGCCACGTATTCAGTGCATGATAGCCACGTGATCAGTGCATGATCAGTTACGTGAGCAGTGTATGATCAGCCACGTGATCAGTGCATGGTCAGACACGTGAACAGTGTATGATCAGCCACGTGATCAGTGCATGATATCCAAGTGATCAGTGCATGATCAATCACGTGATCAGTGTATGATCAGCCACGTGAACAGTGCATGCTCAGTCACGTGATCAGGGCCTGCTGAGCTGCGTGATTACTGTCTGCTCATCTGCTTGACAATTGCCACCTGAGCTGCACGATTCCTGCCTGTCATCTGCTTGACAATTGCCAGCTGTGCTGCGTAATTCCTGCCTGCTCAGCTGCTTGATTATTGCCAGCTGAGCAGCATGATTCCTCACAGCTGAGTTCCATGATTATTGCCTGCTGACTGTTTGATTCGTGCCTACTCAGCTCTTTGTTTATTGCCTCCAGAGGCACATGATCAGTGTATGATAGCAAACATGATCAGCGCATGATCAGTCACATGATCAGCGCCATTAAGTCACGTGATCACTACATGATAGTCATGTGATCAGTCCATGCTCAGTCACGGTATCAGTGCATGATCAGCCACGTGATCAGTGCATGATCTGTCACATGATTAGTGTATGATCACCCACGTGATCAGTGCATGATCAGTCATGTGATCAGTGCATGATATAGACGTGATCAGTGCATGATCAGTGTCATGATCAGTGCATGATAGCCACGTGATCAGTGCATGATCAATAACGTGTTCAGTGCATGATCAGTCATGTAATCTGTGCATGACCAGGCACGGATCAGTGTATGACCAGCCAAGTGATCAGTGCATGATAGCCACGTGATCAGTGCATGATCAGCCACGTGATCAGTGCATGATCAATTACGTGATCAGTGCATGGTCAGTCACCTGATGGGTGTATGATCATTCATGTGACCTGTACATGGTAGCTACATGATCATTGCATGATCAGCCACGTGAGTAGTGCATGATAGCCACGTGATCACTGCATGATCAGTCACGTGATCAGTGCATGATAAGTCATGTGACCAGTACATGGTAGCTGCGTGATCATCGCATGATAAGCCACGTGAGCAGTGCATGATAGGCACGTGATCAGTGCATGATCAGACACGAGATCAGTGCATGATCAGTCACGTGATCAGTGCATGATCAGCCACGTGATCAGTGCATGACCAGGCACGTGATCAGTGTATGTCCAGCCAAGTGATCAGTGCATGATAGCCACGTGATCAGTGCATGATCAGCCATTTGATCAGTGCCTGATCAGTCACGTGATCAGTGCATGGTCAGTCACGTGATAAGTGCATGATCAGCCACGTGATCAGTGCATGTGGAGTCATGTAGTCAATGCATGATAGTGCCGTGATCAGTGCACGATCAGTCCCGTGATGAGTGTATGATCAGCCAAGTGTTCAGTGCAAGATAGCTACGTGATCAGTGCATGATCAGTCACATGATCAGTGCATGATCAGTCACGTGATAGGTATGTGATCAGCCATGTGAACAGTGCATGCTCAGTCACGTGATCAGGGCCTGCTGAGCTGCGTGATTACCGTCTGTTCATCTGCTTGACAATTTCCAGCTGAGCTGCACGATTCCTGCCTGTCATCTCCTTGACAATTGCCACCTGTGCTGCGTAATTCCTGCCTGCTCATCTACTTGATTATTGCCAACTGAGCAGCATGATTTCTCAGAGCTGAGTTCCATGATTATAGCCTGCTCTCCGATTCCTGCCTAATCAGCTCTATGTTCATTGCCTCCAGAGGCACATGATCAGTGTGTGACACCAAACATGATCAGCACATGACCAGTCACATGATCAATGCATGATTAGCCAGGTGGTCAGTGCATGATCAATTATGTGATCAGTGCATGATCAGTCATGTGACCAGTACATGGTAGCTGCGTGATCATTGCATGATCAGCCACGTGAGCAGTGCATGATAGCCACGTGATCAGTGCATGATCAGTCACTTGATCAGTGCATGATCAATTAGCTGATCAGTGCATGATCAGTCACGTGACCAGTGCATGGTAGCTACGTGGTCACTGCATGATCAGCCACGTGATCAGTGCATGATAGCCACGTGATCAGTGCATGATCAGTCATGTGATACGTGTGTGATCAGCCACGTGATCAGTGCATGATATCCACATGATCAGTGCAGGATATCCACGTGATCACTTCATGATTATTCACGTGATCTGTACATGATCCGTCACGTGAACAGTGCATGTTCAGTCAAGTGATCAGTGTATGACCAGCCAAGTGATCAGTGCATGATAGCCACGTGATCAGTGCATGATCAGTCACGTGATCAGTGCATGATCAGTCACGTGATCAGTATGATCAGCCACGTGATCAGTGCATGATCAACCAAATGATAAGTGCATGATCAATTACGTGATCAGTGCATGATCAGCCATGTGATCAGTGCATGATTTGTCACGTGATCAGTACATGATCAGTCACGTGAACAGTGCATGATCATTTACGTGATCTGTGCATGATCAGTCACATGACCAGTATATGGTAGCTACGTGATCATTCCGGGACGAGCCACGTGAGCAGTGCATGATAGAAACGTGATATGTGCATGATGAGTTACGTGAGCAGAGTATGATCAGCCACGTGATCAGTGCATGATAGCCACGTGATCAGTGCATGATCAGTTACCTGAGCAGTGTATGATCAGCCACGTGATCAGTGCATGGTCAGACACGTGAACAGTGTATGATCAGCCACGTGATCAGTGCATGATCATCGAAGTGATCAGTGCATGATCATCACGTGATTAGTGTATGATCAGCCACGTGAATAGTGCATGCTCAGTCACGTGATAAGGGCCTGCTGAGCTGCGTGATTACTGTCTGCTCATCTGCTTGACAATTTCCAGCTGAGCTGCACGATTCCTGCCTGTCATCTCCTTGACAATTGCCACCTGTGGTGCGTAATTCCTGCCTGCTCATCTACTTGATTATTGCCAGCTGAGCAGCATGATTTCTCAGAGCTGAGTTCCATGATTATAGCCTGCTGACTGATTCCTGCCTACTCAGCTCTATGTTCATTGCCTCCAGAGGCACATGATCAGTGTGTGACACCAAACATGATCAGCACATGATCAGTCACATAATCAATGCATGATAAGCCAGGTGATCAGTGCATGATCAATTATGTGATCAGTGCATGATCAGTCATGTGACCAGTACATGGTAGCTGCGTGATCATTGCATGATCAGCCACGTGAGCAGTGCATGATAGCCACATGATCTGTGCATGATCAGTTACGAGAGCAGAGTATGATCAGCCACGTGATCATTGCATGAGTGCCACGTGATGAGTGCATGATATGTCACGTGACAGGTGTGTGATCAGCCACGTGATCAGTGCATGTTCAGTCAGGTGATCAGTGCATGATAGCCACGTGATCAGTGCATGATCAGTTACGTGAGCAGTGAATGATCAGCCACGTGATCAGTGCATGATAGCCACGTGATCAGTGCATGATCATCACGTGATCAGTGTATGATCAGCCACGTGTACCGTGCATGATCAGTCACGTGATCAGGGCCTGATGAGCTGCGTGATTACTGTCTGCTCATCTGCTTGACAATTGCCAGCTGAGCTGCATGATTCCTGCCTGTCATCTGCTTGACAATTGCCAGCTGTGCTGCGTAATTCCTGCCTGCTCAGCTGCTTGATTATTGCCAGCTGAGCAGCATGATTCCTCACAGCTGAGTTCCATGATTATTGCCTGCTGACTGTTTGATTCGTGCCTACTCAGCTCTTTGTTTATTGCCTCCAGAGGCACGTGATCAGTGTATGATAGCAAACATGATCAGCGCATGATCAGTCACGTGATCAGCGCCATTAAGTCACGTGATCACTACATGATAGTCATGTGATCAGTCCATGCTCAGTCACGGTATCAGTGCATGATAGCCACGTGATCAGTGCATGATCAGTCACGTGATCTGTACTTGATCAGGAACGGGATCAGTGCCTGCAGAGTCACGTGATCAGGGCCTGCTGAGCTACGTGATTCCTGCCGGCTCATCTGCATGACAATTGCCATCTGAGCTGCGTGATTCCTGTCGGCTCATCTGCTTGACAATTGCCAGCTGAGCTGCGTGATTCCTGCCTGGTCACGTGCTTGATTATTGCCAGTTGAGCAGCATGATTCGTCACTGCTGAGCTCCATGCTTATTGCCTGCTGATTGCGTGGTTCGTGTCTGCTCAGCTCTTTGAGTATCGCCTCCTGAGGTCCCTGTTCGGTCGCCACCTGCCGGGGACCAGCCCCAACTGATCCAGGGTATTCGAAGGAGAGATGGCCTAGGCGACTATTTATATGCTAATCAGAGATGTCAAGAATAATAGTATGAGGAGAGCTCAGTAGGAAAATTCGGTGGAGAAAAGAGACTGAGTAGCTTGGTTTACGCGGAAGACCAATCAAACTTCAAGACAAGAAGTTTGCACCACTTACGTAGGCCGCAGGCGCCCTCTCGAATAGCGAAAGGTGCCTCACCCTAGACACCTTCTCGAGTGGGTCTTAGCAGCCCAGGCATAATTAGTAAGCGTGGTGGGTTCCGCGCTCCAGATGGAGACTCAGCTGGAAGTTAAAGGGAAGAATGACAAGGAACTTTATGAATTGGAGCTGTAAGTTAACTCTTTGACAGAGAGAGCGAGATGGTGGTGGGGGACAGCCCCCAGTGAAATCAGAGGTGAGAGCAAAAGCAATACAGAAGGCAGACTCTGGTTTTTTGGGGGGGAGATGCTCGAGAATATCCGGGTGGACTCCTGAGGCTCGATCCCGCATTTGCGTATGCCGAGCCTCCTTCCTCATGACCTTTGTCCAGAGTGGAAGGCCTCCCCGGCTCCCGGCACATGATCAGTGCATGCTCAGTCACGATATCAGTGCCTGCTCAGCCACGTGATCACTGACGGCACAGTCACTTGATCAGCGCCTCTCAGTCACGTGATCACCGTAGGATAAACACGTGATCAGTGAACGACCAGCCACGTGATCACTGGATGTGCAGTCAGGTGGTCAGTTCCTGATCAGCCACCTGATCAGTGCGTGCACAGTCCCCTGATCAGCGCCTGTCAGTCACTGATCACTGCCTGATAAACACGTGATCAGTGCCCGAACAGCCACGCCATCAGTGCATGCGCAGTCACGTGATCAGTGCATGATAGCCACGTGATCAGTGCGTGCACAGTCCCATGATCAGCGCCTGTCAGTCACTGATCATTGCCTGATAAACACGTGATCAGTGCATTATGAGCCATGTGATCAGTGCCTGATCAGCCACGCCATCAGTGCATGCGCAGTCACGTCATCAGTGCATGATAGCCACGTGATCAGTGCATGCTCAGTCACGTGATCTGGACTTGATCAGCCACGTGATCAGTGCCTGCAGAGTCACGTGATCAGGGCCTGCTGAGCTGCGTGATTCCTGCCGGCTCATCTTCTTGACAATTGCCAGCTGAGCTGCGTGATTCCTGCCTGGTCACGTGCTTGATTGTTGCCAGTTGAGCAGCATGATTCGTCACTGCTGAGCTCCATGCTTATTGCCTGCTGATTGCGTGGTTCGTGTCTGCTCAGCTCTTTGAGTATCGCCTCCTGAGGTCCCTGTTCGGTCGCCACCTGCCGGGGACCAGCCCCAACTGATCCAGGGTATTCGAAGGAGAGATGGCCTAGGCGACTATTTATATGCTAATCAGAGATGTCAAGAATAACAGTATGAGGAGAGCTCAGTAGGAAAATTCGGTGGAGAAAAGAGACTGAGTAGCTTGGTTTACGCGGAAGACCAATCAAACTTCAAGACAAGAAGTTTGCACCACTTACGTAGGCCGCAGGCGCCCTCTCGAATAGCGAAAGGTGCCTCACCCTAGACACCTTCTCGAGTGGGTCTTAGCAGCCCAGGCATAATTAGGAAGCGTGGTGGGTTCCTCGCTCCAGATGGAGACTCAGCTGTAAGTTAAAGGGAAGAATGACAAGGAACTTTATGAATTGGAGCTGTAAGTTAACTCTTTGACAGAGAGAGCGAGATGGTGGTGGGGGACAGCCCCCAGTGAAATCAGAGGTGAGAGCACAAAGCAATACAGTAGGCAGACTCTGGATTTTTTGGGGGGGAGATGCTCGAGAATATCCGGGTGGACTCCTGAGGCTCGATCCCGCATTTGTGTATGCCGAGCCTCCTTCCTCATGACCTTTCTCCAGAGTGGAATGCCTCCCCGGCTCCCGGCACATGATCAGTGCATGGTCAGTCACGATATCAGTGCCTGCTCAGCCACGTGATCACTGACGGCACAGTCACGTGATCAGCGCCTCTCAGTCACGTGATCACCGTAGGATAAACACGTGATCAGTGAACGACCAGCCACTTGATCACTGCATGCGCAGTCAGGTGGTCAGTTCCTGATCAGCCACCTGATCAGTGCGTGCACAGTCCCCTGATCAGCGCCTGTCAGTCACTGATCACTGCCTGATAAACACGTGATCAGTGCCCGAACAGCCACGTCATCAGTGCATGCGCAGTCACGTGATCAGTGCATGATAGCCACGTGATCAGTGCGTGCACAGTCCCATGATCAGCGCCTGTCAGTCACTGATCATTGCCTGATAAACACGTGATCAGTGCATGATGAGCCATGTGATCAGTGCCTGATCAGCCACGTCATCAGTGCATGCGCAGTCACGCCATCAGTGCATGATAGCCACGTGATCAGTGCATGCTCAGTCACGTGATCTGGACTTGATCAGCCACGTGATCAGTGCCTGCAGAGTCACGTGATCAGGGCCTGCTGAGCTGCGTGATTTCTGCCGGCTCATCTGCTAGACAATTGCCAGCTGAGCTGCGTGATTCTGTCGGCTCATCTGCTTGACAATTGCCAGCTGAGCTGCGTGATTCCTGCCTGGTCACGTGCTTGATTATTGCCAGTTGAGCAGCATGATTCGTCACTGCTGAGCTCCATGCTTATTGCCTGCTGATTGCGTGGTTCGTGTCTGCTCAGCTCTTTGAGTATCGCCTCCTGAGGTCCCTGTTCGGTCGCCACCTGCCGGGGACCAGCCCCAACTGATCCAGGGTATTCGAAGGAGAGATGGCCTAGGCGACTATTTATATGCTAATCAGAGATGTCAAGAATAATAGTATGAGGAGAGCTCAGTAGGAAAATTCGGTGGAGAAAAGAGACTGAGTAGCTTGGTTTACGCGGAAGACCAATCAAACTTCAAGACAAGAAGTTTGCACCACTTACGTAGGCCGCAGGCGCCCTCTCGAATAGCGAAAGGTGCCTCACCCTAGACACCTTCTCGAGTGGGTCTTAGCAGCCCAGGCATAATTAGTAAGCGTGGTGGGTTCCGCGCTCCAAATGGAGACTCAGCTGGAAGTTAAAGGGAAGAATGACAAGGAACTTTATGAATTGGAGCTGTAAGTTAACTCTTTGACAGAGAGAGCGAGATGGTGGTGGGGGACAGCCCCCAGTGAAATCAGAGGTGAGAGCAAAAGCAATACAGTAGGCAGACTCTGGTTTTTTGGGGGGAGATGCTCGAGAATATCCGGGTGGACTCCTGAGGCTCGATCCCGCATTTGCGTATGCCGAGCCACCTTCCTCATGACCTTTGTCCAGAGTGGAATGCCTCCCCGGCTCCCGGCACATGATCAGTGCATGCTCAGTCACGATATCAGTGCCTGCTCAGCCACGTGATCACTGACGGCACAGTCACGTGATCAGCGCCTCTCAGTCACGTGATCACCGTATGATAAACACGTGATCAGTGAACGACCAGCCACGGGATCACTGCATGCGAAGTCAGGTGGTCAGTTCCTGATCAGCCACCTGATCAGTGCGTGCACAGTCCCCTGATCAGCGCCTGTCAGTCACTGATCACTGCCTGATAAACACGTGATCAGTGCCCGAACAGCCACGTCATCAGTGCATGCGCAGTCACGTGATCAGTGCATGATAGCCACGTGATCAGTGCGTGCACAGTCCCATGATCAGCGCCTGTCAGTCACTGATTATTGCCTGATAAACACGTGATCAGTGCATGATGAGCCATGTGATCAGTGCCTGATCAGCCACGCCATCAGTGCATGCGCAGTCACGCCATCAGTGCATGATAGCCACGTGATCAGTGCATGCTCAGTCACGTGATCTGGACTTGATCAGCCACGTGATCAGTGCCTGCAGAGTCACGTGATCAGGGCCTGCTGAGCTGCGTGATTCCTGCCGGCTCATCTGCTTGACAATTGCCAGCTGAGCTGCGTGATTCCTGCCTGGTCACGTGCTTGATTATTGCCAGTTGAGCAGCATGATTCGTCACTGCTGAGCTCCATGCTTATTGCCTGCTGATTGCGTGGTTCGTGTCTGCTCAGCTCTTTGAGTATCGCCTCCTGAGGTCCCTGTTCGGTCGCCACCTGCCGGGGACCAGCCCCAACTGATCCAGGGTATTCGAAGGAGAGATGGCCTAGGCGACTATTTATATGCTAATCAGAGATGTCAAGAATAATAGTATGAGGAGAGCTCAGTAGGAAAATTCGGTGGAGAAAAGAGACTGAGTAGCTTGGTTTACGCGGAAGACCAATCAAACTTCAAGACAAGAAGTTTGCACCACTTACGGAGGCCGCAGGCGCCCTCTCGAATAGCGAAAGGTGCCTCACCCTAGACACCTTCTCGAGTGGGTCTTAGCAGCCCAGGCATAATTAGTGAGCGTGGTGGGTTCCGCGCTCCAGATGGAGACTCAGCTGGAAGTTAAAGGGAAGAATGACAAGGAACTTTATGAATTGGAGCTGTAAGTTAACTCTTTGACAGAGAGAGCGAGATGGTGGTGGGGGACAGCCCCCAGTGAAATCAGAGGTGAGAGCACAAAGCAATACAGTAGGCAGACTCTGGTTTTTTGGGGGAGATGCTCGAGAATATCCGGGTGGACTCCTGAGGCTCGATCCCGCATTTGCGTATGCCGAGCCTCCTTCCTCATGACCTTTGTCCAGAGTGGAATGCCTCCCCGGCTCCCGGCACATGATCAGTGCATGCTCAGTCACGATATCAGTGCCTGCTCAGCCACGTGATCACTGACGGCACAGTCACGTGATCAGCGCCTCTCAGTCACGTGATCACCGTATGATAAACACGTGATCAGTGAACGACCAGCCACGTGATCACTGCATGCGCAGTCAGGTGGTCAGTTCCTGATCAGCCACCTGATCAGTGCGTGCACAGTCCCCTGATCAGCGCCTGTCAGTCACTGATCACTGCCTGATAAACACGTGATCAGTGCCCGAACAGCCACGCCATCAGTGCATGCGCAGTCACGCGATCAGTGCATGATAGCCACGTGATCAGTGCGTGCACAGTCCCATGATCAGCGCCTGTCAGTCACTGATCATTGCCTGATAAACACGTGATCAGTGCATGATGAGCCACGTCATCAGTGCATGCGCAGTCACGCCATCAGTGCATGATAGCCACGTGATCAGTGCATGCTCAGTCACGTGATCTGTACTTGATCAGCCACGTGATCAGTGCCTGCAGAGTCACGTGATCAGGGCCTGCTGAGCTGCGTGATTCCTGCCGGCTCATCTGCTTGACAATTGCCAGCTGAGCTGCGTGATTCCTGCCTGGTCACGTGCTTGATTATTGCCAGTTGAGCAGCATGATTCGTCACTGCTGAGCTCCATGCTTATTGCCTGCTGATTGCGTGGTTCGTGTCTGCTCAGCTCTTTGAGTATCGCCTCCTGAGGTCCCTGTTCGGTCGCCACCTGCCGGGGACCAGCCCCAACTGATCCAGGGTATTCGAAGGAGAGATGGCCTAGGCGACTATTTATATGCTAATCAGAGATGTCAAGAATAATAGTATGAGGAGAGCTCAGTAGGAAAATTCGGTGGAGAAAAGAGACTGAGTAGCTTGGTTTACGCGGAAGACCAATCAAACTTCAAGACAAGAAGTTTGCACCACTTACGTAGGCCGCAGGCGCCCTCTCGAATAGCGAAAGGTGCCTCACCCTAGACACCTTCTCGAGTGGGTCTTAGCAGCCCAGGCATAATTAGTGAGCGTGGTGGGTTCCGCGCTCCAGATGGAGACTCAGCTGGAAGTTAAAGGGAAGAATGACAAGGAACTTTATGAATTGGAGCTGTAAGTTAACTCTTTGACAGAGAGAGCGAGATGGTGGTGGGGGACAGCCCCCAGTGAAATCAGAGGTGAGAGCACAAAGCAATACAGTAGGCAGACTCTGGTTTTTTTGGGGGGAGATGCTCGAGAATATCCGGGTGGACTCCTGAGGCTCGATCCCGCATTTGCGTATGCCGAGCCTCCTTCCTCATGACCTTTGTCCAGAGTGGAATGCCTCCCCGGCTCCCGGCACATGATCAGTGCATGCTCAGTCACGATATCAGTGCCTGCTCAGCCACGTGATCACTGACGGCACAGTCACGTGATCAGCGCCTCTCAGTCACGTGATCACCGTATGATAAACACGTGATCAGTGAACGACCAGCCACGCGATCACTGCATGCGCAGTCAGGTGGTCAGTTCCTGATCAGCCACCTGATCAGTGCGTGCACAGTCCCCTGATCAGCGCCTGTCAGTCACTGATCACTGCCTGATAAACACGGATCAGTGCGATAGCCACGTGATCAGTGCCCGAACAGCCACGCCATCAGTGCATGCGCAGTCACGTGATCAGTGCATGATAGCCACGTGATCAGTGCGTGCACAGTCCCATGATCAGCGCCTGTCAGTCACTGATCATTGCCTGATAAACACGTGATCAGTGCATGATGAGCCATGTGATCAGTGCCTGATCAGCCACGCCATCAGTGCATGCGCAGTCACGCCATCAGTGCATGATAGCCACGTGATCAGTGCATGCTCAGTCACGTGATCTGTACTTGATCAGCCACGTGATCAGTGCCTGCAGAGTCACGTGATCAGGGCCTGCTGAGCTGCGTGATTCCTGCCGGCTCATCTGCATGACAATTGCCATCTGAGCTGCGTGATTCCTGTCGGCTCATCTGCTTGACAATTGCCAGCTGAGCTGCGTGATTCCTGCCTGGTCACGTGCTTGATTATTGCCAGTTGAGCAGCATGATTCGTCACTGCTGAGCTCCATGCTTATTGCCTGCTGATTGCGTGGTTCGTGTCTGCTCAGCTCTTTGAGGATCGCCTCCTGAGGTCCCTGTTCGGTCGCCACCTGCCGGGACCAGCCCCAACTGATCCAGGGTATTCGAAGGAGAGATGGCCTAGGCGACTATTTATATGCTAATCAGAGATGTCAAGAATAATAGTATGAGGAGAGCTCAGTAGGAAAATTCGGTGGAGAAAAGAGACTGAGTAGCTTGGTTTACGCGGAAGACCAATCAAACTTCAAGACAAGAAGTTTGCACCACTTACGTAGGCCGCAGGCGCCCTCTCGAATAGCGAAAGGTGCCTCACCCTAGACACCTTCTCGAGTGGGTCTTAGCAGCCCAGGCATAATTAGTGAGCGTGGTGGGTTCCGCGCTCCAGATGGAGACTCAGCTGGAAGTTAAAGGGAAGAATGACAAGGAACTTTATGAATTGGAGCTGTAAGTTAACTCTTTGACAGAGAGAGCGAGATGGTGGTGGGGGACAGCCCCCAGTGAAATCAGAGGTGAGAGCACAAAGCAATACAGTAGGCAGACTCTGGTTTTTTGGGGGAGATGCTCGAGAATATCCGGGTGGACTCCTGAGGCTCGATCCCGCATTTGCGTATGCCGAGCCTCCTTCCTCATGACCTTTGTCCAGAGTGGAATGCCTCCCCGGCTCCCGGCACATGATCAGTGCATGCTCAGTCACGATATCAGTGCCTGCTCAGCCACGTGATCACTGACGGCACAGTCACGTGATCAGCGCCTCTCAGTCACGTGATCACCGTATGATAAACACGTGATCAGTGAACGACCAGCCACGTGATCACTGCATGCGCAGTCAGGTGGTCAGTTCCTGATCAGCCACCTGATCAGTGCGTGCACAGTCCCCTGATCAGCGCCTGTCAGTCACTGATCACTGCCTGATAAACACGTGATCAGTGCCCGAACAGCCACGCCATCAGTGCATGCGCAGTCACGTGATCAGTGCATGATAGCCACGTGATCAGTGCGTGCACAGTCCCATGATCAGCTCCTGTCAGTCACTGATCATTGCCTGATAAACACGTGATCAGTGCATGATGAGCCATGTGATCAGTGCCTGATCAGCCACGCCATCAGTGCATGCGCAGTCACGCCATCAGTGCATGATAGCCACGTGATCAGTGCATGCTCAGTCACGTGATCTGTACTTGATCAGCCAGGTGATCAGTGCCTGCAGAGTCACGTGATCAGGGCCTGCTGAGCTGCGTGATTCCTGCCGGCTCATCTGCATGACAATTGCCATCTGAGCTGCGTGATTCCTGTCGGCTCATCTGCTTGACAATTGCCAGCTGAGCTGCGTGATTCCTGCCTGGTCACGTGCTTGATTATTGCCAGTTGAGCAGCATGATTCGTCACTGCTGAGCTCCATGCTTATTGCCTGCTGATTGCGTGGTTCGTGTCTGCTCAGCTCTTTGAGTATCGCCTCCTGAGGTCCCTGTTCGGTCGCCACCTGCCGGGGACCAGCCCCAACTGATCCAGGGTATTCGAAGGAGAGATGGCCTAGGCGACTATTTATATGCTAATCAGAGATGTCAAGAATAATAGTATGAGGAGAGCTCAGTAGGAAAATTCGGTGGAGAAAAGAGACTGAGTAGCTTGGTTTACGCGGAAGACCAATCAAACTTCAAGACAAGAAGTTTGCACCACTTACGTAGGCCGCAGGCGCCTCTCGAATAGCGAAAGGTGCCTCACCCTAGACACCTTCTCGAGTGGGTCTTAGCAGCCCAGGCATAATTAGTAAGCGTGGTGGGTTCCGCGCTCCAGATGGAGACTCAGCTGGAAGTTAAAGGGAAGAATGACAAGGAACTTTATGAATTGGAGCTGTAAGTTAACTCTTTGACAGAGAGAGCGAGATGGTGGTGGGGGACAGCCCCCAGTGAAATCAGAGGTGAGAGCACAAAGCAATACAGTAGGCAGACTCTGGTTTTGGGGGGAGATGCTCGAGAATATCCGGGTGGACTCCTGAGGCTCGATCCCGCATTTGCGTATGCCGAGCCTCCTTCCTCATGACCTTTGTCCAGAGTGGAATGCCTCCCCGGCTCCCGGCACATGATCAGTGCATGCTCAGTCACGATATCAGTGCCTGCTCAGCCACGTGATCACTGACGGCACAGTCACGTGATCAGCGCCTCTCAGTCACGTGATCACCGTATGATAAACACGCGATCAGTGAACGACCAGCCACGTGATCACCGCATGCGCAGTCAGGTGGTCAGTTCCTGATCAGCCACCTGATCAGTGCGTGCACAGTCCCCTGATCAGCGCCTGTCAGTCACTGATCACTGCCTGATAAACACGTGATCAGTGCCCGAACAGCCACGCCATCAGTGCATGCGCAGTCACGCGATCAGTGCATGATAGCCACGTGATCAGTGCGTGCACAGTCCCATGATCAGCGCCTGTCAGTCACTGATCATTGCCTGATAAACACGTGATCAGTGCATGATGAGCCATGTGATCAGTGCCTGATCAGCCACGCCATCAGTGCATGCGCAGTCACGTCCATCAGTGCATGATAGCCACGTGATCAGTGCATGCTCAGTCACGTGATCTGTACTTGATCAGCCACGTGATCAGTGCCTGCAGAGTCACGTGATCAGGGCCTGCTGAGCTGCGTGATTCCTGCCGGCTCATCTGCATGACAATTGCCAGCTGAGCTGCGTGATTCCTGCCTGGTCACGTGCTTGATTATTGCCAGTTGAGCAGCATGATTCGTCACTGCTGAGCTCCATGCTTATTGCCTGCTGATTGCGTGGTTCGTGTCTGCTCAGCTCTTTGAGTATCGCCTCCTGAGGTCCCTGTTCGGTCGCCACCTGCCGGGGACCAGCCCCAACTGATCCAGGGTATTCGAAGGAGAGATGGCCTAGGCGACTATTTATATGCTAATCAGAGATGTCAAGAATAATTGTATGAGGAGAGCTCAGTAGGAAAATTCGGTGGAGAAAAGAGACTGAGTAGCTTGGTTTACGCGGAAGACCAATCAAACTTCAAGACAAGAAGTTTGCACCACTTACGTAGGCCGCAGGCGCCCTCTCGAATAGCGAAAGGTGCCTCACCCTAGACACCTTCTCGAGTGGGTCTTAGCAGCCCAGGCATAATTAGTGAGCGTGGTGGGTTCCGCGCTCCAGATGGAGACTCAGCTGGAAGTTAAAGGGAAGAATGACAAGGAACTTTATGAATTGGAGCTGTAAGTTAACTCTTTGACAGAGAGAGCGAGATGGTGGTGGGGGACAGCCCCCAGTGAAATCAGAGGTGAGAGCACAAAGCAATACAGTAGGCAGACTCTGGTTTTTTGGGGGAGATGCTCGAGAATATCCGGGTGGACTCCTGAGGCTCGATCCCGCATTTGCGTATGCCGAGCCTCCTTCCTCATGACCTTTGTCCAGAGTGGAATGCCTCCCCGGCTCCCGGCACATGATCAGTGCATGCTCAGTCACGATATCAGTGCCTGCTCAGCCACGTGATCACTGACGGCACAGTCACGTGATCAGCGCCTCTCAGTCACGTGATCACCGTATGATAAACACGTGATCAGTGAACGACCAGCCACGTGATCACTGCATGCGCAGTCAGGTGGTCAGTTCCTGATCAGCCACCTGATCAGTGCGTGCACAGTCCCCTGATCAGCGCCTGTCAGTCACTGATCACTGCCTGATAAACACGATCAGTGCCGATGATCAGTGCCCGAACAGCCACGCCATCAGTGCATGCGCAGTCACGTGATCAGTGCATGATAGCCACGTGATCAGTGCGCGCACAGTCCCATGATCAGCGCCTGTCAGTCACTGATCATTGCCTGATAAACACGTGATCAGTGCATGATGAGCCATGTGATCAGTGCCTGATCAGCCACGCCATCAGTGCATGCGCAGTCACGCCATCAGTGCATGATAGCCACGTGATCAGTGCATGCTCAGTCACGTGATCTGTACTTGATCAGCCACGTGATCAGTGCCTGCAGAGTCACGTGATCAGGGCCTGCTGAGCTGCGTGATTCCTGCCGGCTCATCTGCATGACAATTGCCATCTGAGCTGCGTGATTCCTGCCGGCTCGCTCTGCATGCTTGACAATTGCCAGCTGAGCGTGATTCTGTCGGCTCATCTGCTTGACAATTGCCAGCTGAGCTGCGTGATTCCTGCCTGGTCACGTGCTTGATTATTGCCAGTTGAGCAGCATGATTCGTCACTGCTGAGCTCCATGCTTATTGCCTGCTGATTGCGTGGTTCGTGTCTGCTCAGCTCTTTGAGGATCGCCTCCTGAGGTCCCTGTTCGGTCGCCACCTGCCGGGGACCAGCCCCAACTGATCCAGGGTATTCGAAGGAGAGATGGCCTAGGCGACTATTTATATGCTAATCAGAGATGTCAAGAATAATAGTATGAGGAGAGCTCAGTAGGAAAATTCGGTGGAGAAAAGAGACTGAGTAGCTTGGTTTACGCGGAAGACCAATCAAACTTCAAGACAAGAAGTTTGCACCACTTACGTAGGCCGCAGGCGCCCTCTCGAATAGCGAAAGGTGCCTCACCCTAGACACCTTCTCGAGTGGGTCTTAGCAGCCCAGGCATAATTAGTGAGCGTGGTGGGTTCCGCGCTCCAGATGGAGACTCAGCTGGAAGTTAAAGGGAAGAATGACAAGGAACTTTATGAATTGGAGCTGTAAGTTAACTCTTTGACAGAGAGAGCGAGATGGTGGTGGGGGACAGCCCCCAGTGAAATCAGAGGTGAGAGCACAAAGCAATACAGTAGGCAGACTCTGGTTTTTGGGGGGAGATGCTCGAGAATATCCGGGTGGACTCCTGAGGCTCGATCCCGCATTTGCGTATGCCGAGCCTCCTTCCTCATGACCTTTGTCCAGAGTGGAATGCCTCCCCGGCTCCCGGCACATGATCAGTGCATGCTCAGTCACGATATCAGTGCCTGCTCAGCCACGTGATCACTGACGGCACAGTCACGTGATCAGCGCCTCTCAGTCACGTGATCACCGTATGATAAACACGTGATCAGTGAACGACCAGCCACGTGATCACTGCATGCGCAGTCAGGTGGTCAGTTCCTGATCAGCCACCTGATCAGTGCGTGCACAGTCCCCTGATCAGCGCCTGTCAGTCACTGATCACTGCCTGATAAACACGTGATCAGTGCCCGAACAGCCACGCCATCAGTGCATGCGCAGTCACGCGATCAGTGCATGATAGCCACGTGATCAGTGCGGCACAGTCCCATGATCAGCGCCTGTCAGTCACTGATCATTGCCTGATAAACACGTGATCAGTGCATGATGAGCCATGTGATCAGTGCCCGATCAGCCACGCCATCAGTGCATGCGCAGTCACGCCATCAGTGCATGATAGCCACGTGATCAGTGCATGCTCAGTCACGTGATCTGTACTTGATCAGCCACGTGATCAGTGCCTGCAGAGTCACGTGATCAGGGCCTGCTGAGCTGCGTGATTCCTGCCGGCTCATCTGCATGACAATTGCCATCTGAGCTGCGTGATTCCTGTCGGCTCATCTGCTTGACAATTGCCAGCTGAGCTGCGTGATTCCTGCCTGGTCACGTGCTTGATTATTGCCAGTTGAGCAGCATGATTCGTCACTGCTGAGCTCCATGCTTATTGCCTGCTGATTGCGTGGTTCGTGTCTGCTCAGCTCTTTGAGTATCGCCTCCTGAGGTCCCTGTTCGGTCGCCACCTGCCGGGGACCAGCCCCAACTGATCCAGGGTATTCGAAGGAGAGATGGCCTAGGCGACTATTTATATGCTAATCAGAGATGTCAAGAATAATAGTATGAGGAGAGCTCAGTAGGAAAATTCGGTGGAGAAAAGAGACTGAGTAGCTTGGTTTACGCGGAAGACCAATCAAACTTCAAGACAAGAAGTTTGCACCACTTACGTAGGCCGCAGGCGCCCTCTCGAATAGCGAAAGGTGCCTCACCCTAGACACCTTCTCGAGTGGGTCTTAGCAGCCCAGGCATAATTAGTGAGCGTGGTGGGTTCCGCGCTCCAGATGGAGACTCAGCTGGAAGTTAAAGGGAAGAATGACAAGGAACTTTATGAATTGGAGCTGTAAGTTAACTCTTTGACAGAGAGAGCGAGATGGTGGTGGGGGACAGCCCCCAGTGAAATCAGAGGTGAGAGCACAAAGCAATACAGTAGGCAGACTCTGGTTTTTTTGGGGGGAGATGCTCGAGAATATCCGGGTGGACTCCTGAGGCTCGATCCCGCATTTGCGTATGCCGAGCCTCCTTCCTCATGACCTTTGTCCAGAGTGGAATGCCTCCCCGGCTCCCGGCACATGATCAGTGCATGCTCAGTCACGATATCAGTGCCTGCTCAGCCACGTGATCACTGACGGCACAGTCACGTGATCAGCGCCTCTCAGTCACGTGATCACCGTATGATAAACACGTGATCAGTGAACGACCAGCCACGTGATCACTGCATGCGCAGTCAGGTGGTCAGTTCCTGATCAGCCACCTGATCAGTGCGTGCACAGTCCCCTGATCAGCGCCTGTCAGTCACTGATCACTGCCTGATAAACACGGATCAGTGATCAGTGCCCCGAACAGCCACGTCATCAGTGCATGCGCAGTCACGCGATCAGTGCATGATAGCCACGTGATCAGCGCGTGCACAGTCCCATGATCAGCGCCTGTCAGTCACTGATCATTGCCTGATAAACACGTGATCAGTGCATGATGAGCCATGTGATCAGTGCCTGATCAGCCACGCCATCAGTGCATGCGCAGTCACGCCATCAGTGCATGATAGCCACGTGATCAGTGCATGCTCAGTCACGTGATCTGTACTTGATCAGCCACGTGATCAGTGCCTGCAGAGTCACGTGATCAGGGCCTGCTGAGCTGCGTGATTCCTGCCGGCTCATCTGCATGACAATTGCCATCTGAGCTGCGTGATTCCTGTCGGCTCATCTGCTTGACAATTGCCAGCTGAGCTGCGTGATTCCTGCCTGGTCACGTGCTTGATTATTGCCAGTTGAGCAGCATGATTCGTCACTGCTGAGCTCCATGCTTATTGCCTGCTGATTGCGTGGTTCGTGTCTGCTCAGCTCTTTGAGTATCGCCTCCTGAGGTCCCTGTTCGGTCGCCACCTGCCGGGACCAGCCCCAACTGATCCAGGGTATTCGAAGGAGAGATGGCCTAGGCGACTATTTATATGCTAATCAGAGATGTCAAGAATAATAGTATGAGGAGAGCTCAGTAGGAAAATTCGGTGGAGAAAAGAGACTGAGTAGCTTGGTTTACGCGGAAGACCAATCAAACTTCAAGACAAGAAGTTTGCACCACTTACGTAGGCCGCAGGCGCCCTCTCGAATAGCGAAAGGTGCCTCACCCTAGACACCTTCTCGAGTGGGTCTTAGCAGCCCAGGCATAATTAGTGAGCGTGGTGGGTTCCGCGCTCCAGATGGAGACTCAGCTGGAAGTTAAAGGGAAGAATGACAAGGAACTTTATGAATTGGAGCTGTAAGTTAACTCTTTGACAGAGAGAGCGAGATGGTGGTGGGGGACAGCCCCCAGTGAAATCAGAGGTGAGAGCACAAAGCAATACAGTAGGCAGACTCGGGTTTTGGGAGATGCTCGAGAATATCCGGGTGGACTCCTGAGGCTCGATCCCGCATTTGCGTATGCCGAGCCTCCTTCCTCATGACCTTTGTCCAGAGTGGAATGCCTCCCGGCTCCCGGCACATGATCAGTGCATGCTCAGTCACGATATCAGTGCCTGCTCAGCCACGTGATCACTGACGGCACAGTCACGTGATCAGCGCCTCTCAGTCACGTGATCACCGTATGATAAACACGTGATCAGTGAACGACCAGCCACGTGATCACTGCATGCGCAGTCAGGTGGTCAGTTCCTGATCAGCCACCTGATCAGTGCGTGCACAGTCCCCTGATCAGCGCCTGTCAGTCACTGATCACTGCCTGATAAACACGTGATCAGTGCCCGAACAGCCCAACACGTCATCAGTGCATGCGCAGTCACGTGATCAGTGCATGATAGCCACGTGATCAGTGCGTACAGTCCCATGATCAGCGCCTGTCAGTCACTGATCATTGCCTGATAAACACGTGATCAGTGCATGATGAGCCATGTGATCAGTGCCTGATCAGCCACGCCATCAGTGCATGCGCAGTCACGTCCATCAGTGCATGATAGCCACGTGATCAGTGCATGCTCAGTCACGCGATCTGGACTTGATCAGCCACGTGATCAGTGCCTGCAGAGTCACGTGATCAGGGCCTGCTGAGCTGCGTGATTCCTGCCGGCTCATCTGCATGACAATTGCCATCTGAGCTGCGTGATTCCTGTCGGCTCATCTGCTTGACAATTGCCAGCTGAGCTGCGTGATTCCTGCCTGGTCACGTGCTTGATTATTGCCAGTTGAGCAGCATGATTCGTCACTGCTGAGCTCCATGCTTATTGCCTGCTGATTGCGTGGTTCGTGTCTGCTCAGCTCTTTGAGTATCGCCTCCTGAGGTCCCTGTTCGGTCGCCACCTGCCGGGGACCAGCCCCAACTGATCCAGGGTATTCGAAGGAGAGATGGCCTAGGCGACTATTTATATGCTAATCAGAGATGTCAAGAATAATAGTATGAGGAGAGCTCAGTAGGAAAATTCGGTGGAGAAAAGAGACTGAGTAGCTTGGTTTACGCGGAAGACCAATCAAACTTCAAGACAAGAAGTTTGCACCACTTACGTAGGCCGCAGGCGCCCCTCGAATAGCGAAAGGTGCCTCACCCTAGACACCTTCTCGAGTGGGTCTTAGCAGCCCAGGCATAATTAGTGAGCGTGGTGGGTTCCGCGCTCCAGATGGAGACTCAGCTGGAAGTTAAAGGGAAGAATGACAAGGAACTTTATGAATTGGAGCTGTAAGTTAACTCTTTGACAGAGAGAGCGAGATGGTGGTGGGGGACAGCCCCCAGTGAAATCAGAGGTGAGAGCACAAAGCAATACAGTAGGCAGACTCTGGTTTTGGGGGAGATGCTCGAGAATATCCGGGTGGACTCCTGAGGCTCGATCCCGCATTTGCGTATGCCGAGCCTCCTTCCTCATGACCTTTGTCCAGAGTGGAATGCCTCCCCGGCTCCCGGCACATGATCAGTGCATGCTCAGTCACGATATCAGTGCCTGCTCAGCCACGTGATCACTGACGGCACAGTCACGTGATCAGCGCCTCAGTCACGTGATCACCGTATGATAAACACGTGATCAGTGAACGACCAGCCACGTGATCACTAGCGCGCAGTCAGGTGGTCAGTTCCTGATCAGCCACCTGATCAGTGCGCACAGTCCCCTCGATCAGCGCCTGTCAGTCACTGATCACTGCCTGATAAACACGTGATCAGTGCCCGAACAGCCACGCCATCAGTGCATGCGCAGTCACGTGATCAGTGCATGATAGCCACGTGATCAGTGCGCACAGTCCCATGATCAGCGCCTGTCAGTCACTGATCATTGCCTGATAAACACGTGATCAGTGCATGATGAGCCATGTGATCAGTGCCTGATCAGCCACGCCATCAGTGCATGCGCAGTCACGCCATCAGTGCATGATAGCCACGTGATCAGTGCATGCTCAGTCACGTGATCTGTACTTGATCAGCCACGTGATCAGTGCCTGCAGAGTCACGTGATCAGGGCCTGCTGAGCTGCGTGATTCCTGCCGGCTCATCTGCATGACAATTGCCATCTGAGCTGCGTGATTCCTGTCGGCTCATCTGCTTGACAATTGCCAGCTGAGCTGCGTGATTCCTGCCTGGTCACGTGCTTGATTATTGCCAGTTGAGCAGCATGATTCGTCACTGCTGAGCTCCATGCTTATTGCCTGCTGATTGCGTGGTTCGTGTCTGCTCAGCTCTTGAGTATTGCCTCCTGAGGTCCCTGTTCGGTCGCCACCTGCCGGGACCAGCCCCAACTGATCCAGGGTATTCGAAGGAGAGATGGCCTAGGCGACTATTTATATGCTAATCAGAGATGTCAAGAATAATAGTATGAGGAGAGCTCAGTAGGAAAATTCGGTGGAGAAAAGAGACTGAGTAGCTTGGTTTACGCGGAAGACCAATCAAACTTCAAGACAAGAAGTTTGCACCACTTACGTAGGCCGCAGGCGCCCTCTCGAATAGCGAAAGGTGCCTCACCCTAGACACCTTCTCGAGTGGGTCTTAGCAGCCCAGGCATAATTAGTGAGCGTGGTGGGTTCCGCGCTCCAGATGGAGACTCAGCTGGAAGTTAAAGGGAAGAATGACAAGGAACTTTATGAATTGAGCTGTAAGTTAACTCTTTGACAGAGAGAGCGAGATGGTGGTGGGGGACAGCCCCCAGTGAAATCAGAGGTGAGAGCACAAAGCAATACAGTAGGCAGACTCTGGTTTTGGGGGAGATGCTCGAGAATATCCGGGTGGACTCCTGAGGCTCGATCCCGCATTTGCGTATGCCGAGCCTCCTTCCTCATGACCTTGTCCAGAGTGGAATGCCTCCCCTCCCGGCACATGATCAGTGCATGCTCAGTCACGATATCAGTGCCTGCTCAGCCACGTGATCACTGACGGCACAGTCACGTGATCAGCGCCTCTCAGTCACGTGATCACCGTATGATAAACACGTGATCAGTGAACGACCAGCCACGTGATCACTGCATGCGCAGTCAGGTGGTCAGTTCCTGATCAGCCACCTGATCAGTGCGTGCACAGTCCCCTGATCAGCGCCTGTCAGTCACTGATCACTGCCTGATAAACACGTGATCAGTGCCCGAACAGCCACGCCATCAGTGCATGCGCAGTCACGTGGATCAGTGCATGATAGCCACGTGATCAGTGCGGCACAGTCCCATGATCAGCGCCTGTCAGTCACTGATCATTGCCTGATAAACACGTGATCAGTGCATGATGAGCCATGTGATCAGTGCCTGATCAGCCACGCCATCAGTGCATGCGCAGTCACGCCATCAGTGCATGATAGCCACGTGATCAGTGCATGCTCAGTCACGCTGATCTGGACTTGATCAGCCAGGTGATCAGTGCCTGCAGAGTCACGTGATCAGGGCCTGCTGAGCTGCGTGATTCCTGCCGCTCATCTGCTTGACAATTGCCAGCTGAGCTGCGTGATTCCTGCCTGGTCACGTGCTTGATTATTGCCAGTTGAGCAGCATGATTCGTCACTGCTGAGCTCCATGCTTATTGCCTGCTGATTGCGTGGTTCGTGTCTGCTCAGCTCTTTGAGTATCGCCTCCTGAGGTCCCTGTTCGGTCGCCACCTGCCGGGGACCAGCCCCAACTGATCCAGGGTATTCGAAGGAGAGATGGCCTAGGCGACTATTTATATGCTAATCAGAGATGTCAAGAATAATAGTATGAGGAGAGCTCAGTAGGAAAATTCGGTGGAGAAAAGAGACTGAGTAGCTTGGTTTACGCGGAAGACCAATCAAACTTCAAGACAAGAAGTTTGCACCACTTACGTAGGCCGCAGGCGCCTCTCGAATAGCGAAAGGTGCCTCACCCTAGACACCTTCTCGAGTGGGTCTTAGCAGCCCAGGCATAATTAGTAAGCGTGGTGGGTTCCGCGCTCCAGATGGAGACTCAGCTGGAAGTTAAAGGGAAGAATGACAAGGAACTTTATGAATTGAGCTGTAAGTTAACTCTTTGACAGAGAGAGCGAGATGGTGGTGGGGGACAGCCCCCAGTGAAATCAGAGGTGAGAGCACAAAGCAATACAGTAGGCAGACTCTGGTTTTTTTGGGGGAGATGCTCGAGAATATCCGGGTGGACTCCTGAGGCTCGATCCCGCATTTGCGTATGCCGAGCCTCCTTCCTCATGACCTTTGTCCAGAGTGGAATGCCTCCCCGGCTCCCGGCACATGATCAGTGCATGCTCAGTCACGATATCAGTGCCTGCTCAGCCACGTGATCACTGACGGCACAGTCACGTGATCAGCGCTCTCAGTCACGTGATCACCGTATGATAAACACGTGATCAGTGAACGACCAGCCACGTGATCACTGCATGCGCAGTCAGGTGGTCAGTTCCTGATCAGCCACCTGATCAGTGCGCACAGTCCCCTGATCAGCGCCTGTCAGTCACTGATCACTGCCTGATAAACACGTGATCAGTGCCCGAACAGCCACGTCATCAGTGCATGCGCAGTCACGTGATCAGTGCATGATAGCCACGCGATCAGTGCGTGCACAGTCCCATGATCAGCGCCTGTCAGTCACTGATCATTGCCTGATAAACACGTGATCAGTGCATGATGAGCCATGTGATCAGTGCCTGATCAGCCACGCCATCAGTGCATGCGCAGTCACGCCATCAGTGCATGATAGCCACGTGATCAGTGCATGCTCAGTCACGTGATCTGGACTTGATCAGCCACGTGATCAGTGCCTGCAGAGTCACGTGATCAGGGCCTGCTGAGCTGCGTGATTCCTGCCGGCTCATCTGCATGACAATTGCCAGCTGAGCTGCGTGATTCCTGCCTGGTCACGTGCTTGATTATTGCCAGTTGAGCAGCATGATTCGTCACTGCTGAGCTCCATGCTTATTGCCTGCTGATTGCGTGGTTCGTGTCTGCTCAGCTCTTTGAGTATCGCCTCCTGAGGTCCCTGTTCGGTCGCCACCTGCCGGGGACCAGCCCCAACTGATCCAGGGTATTCGAAGGAGAGATGGCCTAGGCGACTATTTATATGCTAATCAGAGATGTCAAGAATAATAGTATGAGGAGAGCTCAGTAGGAAAATTCGGTGGAGAAAAGAGACTGAGTAGCTTGGTTTACGCGGAAGACCAATCAAACTTCAAGACAAGAAGTTTGCACCACTTACGTAGGCCGCAGGCGCCCTCGAATAGCGAAAGGTGCCTCACCCTAGACACCTTCTCGAGTGGGTCTTAGCAGCCCAGGCATAATTAGTAAGCGTGGTGGGTTCCGCGCTCCAGATGGAGACTCAGCTGGAAGTTAAAGGGAAGAATGACAAGGAACTTTATGAATTGGAGCTGTAAGTTAACTCTTTGACAGAGAGAGCGAGATGGTGGTGGGGGACAGCCCCCAGTGAAATCAGAGGTGAGAGCACAAAGCAATACAGTAGGCAGACTCTGGTTTTTTGGGGGGGAGATGCTCGAGAATATCCGGGTGGACTCCTGAGGCTCGATCCCGCATTTGCGTATGCCGAGCCTCCTTCCTCATGACCTTTGTCCAGAGTGGAATGCCTCCCCGGCTCCCGGCACATGATCAGTGCATGCTCAGTCACGATATCAGTGCCTGCTCAGCCACGTGATCACTGACGGCACAGTCACGTGATCAGCGCCTCAGTCACGTGATCACCGTATGATAAACACGTGATCAGTGAACGACCAGCCACGTGATCACCGCATGCGCAGTCAGGTGGTCAGTTCCTGATCAGCCACCTGATCAGTGCGTGCACAGTCCCCTGATCAGCGCGTCAGTCACTGATCACCGCCTGATAAACACGGATCAGTGCGATAGCCATGATCAGTGCCCAACAGCCACGCATCAGTGCATGCGCAGTCACGTGATCAGTGCATGATAGCCACGTGATCAGTGCGCACAGTCCCATGATCAGCGCCTGTCAGTCACTGATCATTGCCTGATAAACACGTGATCAGTGCATGATGAGCCATGTGATCAGTGCCCGATCAGCCACGCCATCAGTGCATGCGCAGTCACGCCATCAGTGCATGATAGCCACGTGATCAGTGCATGCTCAGTCACGTGATCTGTACTTGATCAGCCACGTGATCAGTGCCTGCAGAGTCACGTGATCAGGGCCTGCTGAGCTGCGTGATTCCTGCCGGCTCATCTGCATGACAATTGCCATCTGAGCTGCGTGATTCTGTCGGCTCATCTGCTTGACAATTGCCAGCTGAGCTGCGTGATTCCTGCCTGGTCACGTGCTTGATTATTGCCAGTTGAGCAGCATGATTCGTCACTGCTGAGCTCCATGCTTATTGCCTGCTGATTGCGTGGTTCGTGTCTGCTCAGCTCTTTGAGTATCGCCTCCTGAGGTCCCTGTTCGGTCGCCACCTGCCGGGGACCAGCCCCAACTGATCCAGGGTATTCGAAGGAGAGATGGCCTAGGCGACTATTTATATGCTAATCAGAGATGTCAAGAATAATAGTATGAGGAGAGCTCAGTAGGAAAATTCGGTGGAGAAAAGAGACTGAGTAGCTTGGTTTACGCGGAAGACCAATCAAACTTCAAGACAAGAAGTTTGCACCACTTACGTAGGCCGCAGGCGCCCTCCGAATAGCGAAAGGTGCCTCACCCTAGACACCTTCTCGAGTGGGTCTTAGCAGCCCAGGCATAATTAGTAAGCGTGGTGGGTTCCGCGCTCCAGATGGAGACTCAGCTGGAAGTTAAAGGGAAGAATGACAAGGAACTTTATGAATTGGAGCTGTAAGTTAACTCTTTGACAGAGAGAGCGAGATGGTGGTGGGGGACAGCCCCCAGTGAAATCAGAGGTGAGAGCACAAAGCAATACAGTAGGCAGACTCCGGTTTTTTGGGGGGGAGATGCTCGAGAATATCCGGGTGGACTCCTGAGGCTCGATCCCGCATTTGCGTATGCCGAGCCTCCTTCCTCATGACCTTTGTCCAGAGTGGAATGCCTCCCGGCTCCCGGCACATGATCAGTGCATGCTCAGTCACGATATCAGTGCCTGCTCAGCCACGTGATCACTGACGGCACAGTCACGTGATCAGCGCCTCTCAGTCACGTGATCACCGTATGATAAACACGTGATCAGTGAACGACCAGCCACGTGATCACTGTGCGCGGTCAGGTGGTCAGTTCCTGATCAGCCACCTGATCAGTGCGTGCACAGTCCCCTGATCAGCGCCTGTCAGTCACTGATCACTGCCTGATAAACACGGATCAGTGCCCGATCAGCCTAACAGCCACGTCATCAGTGCATGCGCAGTCACGTGATCAGTGCATGATAGCCACGCGATCAGTGCGTGCACAGTCCCATGATCAGCGCCTGTCAGTCACTGATCATTGCCTGATAAACACGTGATCAGTGCATGATGAGCCATGTGATCAGTGCCCGATCAGCCACGCCATCAGTGCATGCGCAGTCACGCCATCAGTGCATGATAGCCACGTGATCAGTGCATGCTCAGTCACGTGATCTGTACTTGATCAGCCACGTGATCAGTGCCTGCAGAGTCACGTGATCAGGGCCTGCTGAGCTGCGTGATTCCTGCCGGCTCATCTGCATGACAATTGCCATCTGAGCTGCGTGATTCCTGTCGGCTCATCTGCTTGACAATTGCCAGCTGAGCTGCGTGATTCCTGCCTGGTCACGTGCTTGATTATTGCCAGTTGAGCAGCATGATTCGTCACTGCTGAGCTCCATGCTTATTGCCTGCTGATTGCGTGGTTCGTGTCTGCTCAGCTCTTTGAGTATCGCCTCCTGAGGTCCCTGTTCGGTCGCCACCTGCCGGGGACCAGCCCCAACTGATCCAGGGTATTCGAAGGAGAGATGGCCTAGGCGACTATTTATATGCTAATCAGAGATGTCAAGAATAATAGTATGAGGAGAGCTCAGTAGGAAAATTCGGTGGAGAAAAGAGACTGAGTAGCTTGGTTTACGCGGAAGACCAATCAAACTTCAAGACAAGAAGTTTGCACCACTTACGTAGGCCGCAGGCGCCTCTCGAATAGCGAAAGGTGCCTCACCCTAGACACCTTCTCGAGTGGGTCTTAGCAGCCCAGGCATAATTAGTAAGCGTGGTGGGTTCCGCGCTCCAGATGGAGACTCAGCTGGAAGTTAAAGGGAAGAATGACAAGGAACTTTATGAATTGGAGCTGTAAGTTAACTCTTTGACAGAGAGAGCGAGATGGTGGTGGGGGACAGCCCCCAGTGAAATCAGAGGTGAGAGCACAAAGCAATACAGTAGGCAGACTCTGGTTTTGGGGGAGATGCTCGAGAATATCCGGGTGGACTCCTGAGGCTCGATCCCGCATTTGCGTATGCCGAGCCTCCTTCCTCATGACCTTTGTCCAGAGTGGAATGCCTCCCCGCCCCGGCACATGATCAGTGCATGCTCAGTCACGATATCAGTGCCTGCTCAGCCACGTGATCACTGACGGCACAGTCACGTGATCAGCGCCTCTCAGTCACGTGATCACCGTATGATAAACACGTGATCAGTGAACGACCAGCCACGTGATCACTGCATGCGCGTCAGGTGGTCAGTTCCTGATCAGCCACCTGATCAGTGCGCACAGTCCCCTGATCAGCGCCTGTCAGTCACTGATCACCGCCTGATAAACACGTGATCAGTGCCCGAACAGCCACGCATCAGTGCATGCGCAGTCACGCGATCAGTGCATGATAGCCACGTGATCAGTGCGTGCACAGTCCCATGATCAGCGCCTGTCAGTCACTGATCATTGCCTGATAAACACGTGATCAGTGCATGATGAGCCATGTGATCAGTGCCTGATCAGCCACGCCATCAGTGCATGCGCAGTCACGCCATCAGTGCATGATAGCCACGTGATCAGTGCATGCTCAGTCACGTGATCTGTACTTGATCAGCCACGTGATCAGTGCCTGCAGAGTCACGTGATCAGGGCCTGCTGAGCTGCGGTGATTCCTGCCGGCTCATCTGCATGACAATTGCCAGCTGAGCTGCGTGATTCCTGCCTGGTCACGTGCTTGATTATTGCCAGTTGAGCAGCATGATTCGTCACTGCTGAGCTCCATGCTTATTGCCTGCTGATTGCGTGGTTCGTGTCTGCTCAGCTCTTTGAGTATCGCCTCCTGAGGTCCCTGTTCGGTCGCCACCTGCCGGGGACCAGCCCCAACTGATCCAGGGTATTCGAAGGAGAGATGGCCTAGGCGACTATTTATATGCTAATCAGAGATGTCAAGAATAATAGTATGAGGAGAGCTCAGTAGGAAAATTCGGTGGAGAAAAGAGACTGAGTAGCTTGGTTTACGCGGAAGACCAATCAAACTTCAAGACAAGAAGTTTGCACCACTTACGTAGGCCGCAGGCGCCTCTCTCGAATAGCGAAAGGTGCCTCACCCTAGACACCTTCTCGAGTGGGTCTTAGCAGCCCAGGCATAATTAGTAAGCGTGGTGGGTTCCGCGCTCCAGATGGAGACTCAGCTGGAAGTTAAAGGGAAGAATGACAAGGAACTTTATGAATTGAGCTGTAAGTTAACCTTTGACAGAGAGAGCGAGATGGTGGTGGGGGACAGCCCCCAGTGAAATCAGAGGTGAGAGCACAAAGCAATACAGTAGGCAGACTCTGGTTTTTTGGGGGAGATGCTCGAGAATATCCGGGTGGACTCCTGAGGCTCGATCCCGCATTTGCGTATGCCGAGCCTCCTTCCTCATGACCTTTGTCCAGAGTGGAATGCCTCCCGGCTCCCGGCACATGATCAGTGCATGCTCAGTCACGATATCAGTGCCCTGCTCGCCAGCCACGTGATCACTGACGGCACAGTCACGTGATCAGCGCTTCAGTCACGTGGATCACCGTATGATAAATCCCATGATCAGCGCGCGTCAGTCACTGATCATTGCCTGATAAACACGTGATCAGTGCCATGATGAGCCTGTGATAAACAGTGCCTGATCAGCCACGCTCATCAGTGCATGCGCAGTCACGTCATCAGTGCATGATGGCAGCCACGCGATCAGTGCATGCATGCTCAGTCACGTGATCTGTACTTGATCAGCCACGTGATCAGTGCCTGCAGAGTCACGTGATCAGGGCCTGCTGAGCTGCGTGATTCCTGCCGGCTCATCTGCATGACAATTGCCATCTGAGCTGCGTGATTCCTGTCGGCTCATCTGCTTGACAATTGCCAGCTGAGCTGCGTGATTCCTGCCTGGTCACGTGCTTGATTATTGCCAGTTGAGCAGCATGATTCGTCACTGCTGAGCTCCATGCTTATTGCCTGCTGATTGCGTGGTTCGTGTCTGCTCAGCTCTTTGAGTATCGCCTCCTGAGGTCCCTGTTCGGTCGCCACCTGCCGGGGACCAGCCCCAACTGATCCAGGGTATTCGAAGGAGAGATGGCCTAGGCGACTATTTATATGCTAATCAGAGATGTCAAGAATAATAGTATGAGGAGAGCTCAGTAGGAAAATTCGGTGGAGAAAAGAGACTGAGTAGCTTGGTTTACGCGGAAGACCAATCAAACTTCAAGACAAGAAGTTTGCACCACTTACGTAGGCCGCAGGCGCCCTCTCGAATAGCGAAAGGTGCCTCACCCTAGACACCTTCTCGAGTGGGTCTTAGCAGCCCAGGCATAATTAGTAAGCGTGGTGGGTTCCGCGCCCAGATGGAGACTCAGCTGGAAGTTAAAGGGAAGAATGACAAGGAACTTTATGAATTGGAGCTGTAAGTTAACTCTTTGACAGAGAGAGCGAGATGGTGGTGGGGGACAGCCCCCAGTGAAATCAGAGGTGAGAGCACAAAGCAATACAGTAGGCAGACTCTGGTTTTTTGGGGGAGATGCTCGAGAATATCCGGGTGGACTCCTGAGGCTCGATCCCGCATTTGCGTATGCCGAGCCTCCTTCCTCATGACCTTTGTCCAGAGTGGAATGCCTCCCCGGCTCCCGGCACATGATCAGTGCATGCTCAGTCACGATATCAGTGCCTGCTCAGCCACGTGATCACTGACGGCACAGTCACGTGATCAGCGCCCTCAGTCACGTGATCACCGTATGATAAACACGTGATCAGTGAACGACCAGCCACGCGATCACTGCATGCGCAGTCAGGTGGTCAGTTCCTGATCAGCCACCTGATCAGTGCGCGCACAGTCCCCTGATCAGCGCCTGTCAGTCACTGATCACTGCCTGATAAACACGCAGTCGCTGATCAGTGCCCGAACAGCCACGCCATCAGTGCATGCGCAGTCACGCGATCAGTGCATGATAGCCACGTGATCAGTGCGTGCACAGTCCCATGATCAGCGCCTGTCAGTCACTGATCATTGCCTGATAAACACGTGATCAGTGCATGATGAGCCATGTGATCAGTGCCTGATCAGCCACGCCATCAGTGCATGCGCAGTCACGCCATCAGTGCATGATAGCCACGTGATCAGTGCATGCTCAGTCACGTGATCTGGACTTGATCAGCCACGTGATCAGTGCCTGCAGAGTCACGTGATCAGGGCCTGCTGAGCTGCGTGATTCCTGCCGGCTCATCTGCATGACAATTGCCATCTGAGCTGCGTGATTCCTGTCGGCTCATCTGCTTGACAATTGCCAGCTGAGCTGCGTGATTCTGCCTGCCTGGTCACGTGCTTGATTATTGCCAGTTGAGCAGCATGATTCGTCACTGCTGAGCTCCATGCTTATTGCCTGCTGATTGCGTGGTTCGTGTCTGCTCAGCTCTTTGAGGATCGCCTCCTGAGGTCCCTGTTCGGTCGCCACCTGCCGGGACCAGCCCCAACTGATCCAGGGTATTCGAAGGAGAGATGGCCTAGGCGACTATTTATATGCTAATCAGAGATGTCAAGAATAATAGTATGAGGAGAGCTCAGTAGGAAAATTCGGTGGAGAAAAGAGACTGAGTAGCTTGGTTTACGCGGAAGACCAATCAAACTTCAAGACAAGAAGTTTGCACCACTTACGTAGGCCGCAGGCGCCCTCTCGAATAGCGAAAGGTGCCTCACCCTAGACACCTTCTCGAGTGGGTCTTAGCAGCCCAGGCATAATTAGTAAGCGTGGTGGGTTCCGCGCTCCAGATGGAGACTCAGCTGGAAGTTAAAGGGAAGAATGACAAGGAACTTTATGAATTGGAGCTGTAAGTTAACTCTTTGACAGAGAGAGCGAGATGGTGGTGGGGGACAGCCCCCAGTGAAATCAGAGGTGAGAGCACAAAGCAATACAGTAGGCAGACTCTGGTTTTTTGGGGGAGATGCTCGAGAATATCCGGGTGGACTCCTGAGGCTCGATCCCGCATTTGCGTATGCCGAGCCTCCTTCCTCATGACCTTTGTCCAGAGTGGAATGCCTCCCGGGCTCCCGGCACATGATCAGTGCATGCTCAGTCACGATATCAGTGCCTGCTCAGCCACGTGATCACTGACGGCACAGTCACGTGATCAGCGCCTCAGTCACGTGATCACCGTATGATAAACACGTGATCAGTGAACGACCAGCCACGTGATCACCGCATGCGCAGTCAGGTGGTCAGTTCCTGATCAGCCACCTGATCAGCGCGCACAGTCCCCTGATCAGCGCCTGTCAGTCACTGATCACCGCCTGATAAACACGCGATCAGTGCCCGAACAGCCACGCATCAGTGCATGCGCAGTCACGCGATCAGTGCATGATAGCCACGTGATCAGTGCGTGCACAGTCCCATGATCAGCGCCTGTCAGTCACTGATCATTGCCTGATAAACACGTGATCAGTGCATGATGAGCCATGTGATCAGTGCCCGATCAGCCACGCCATCAGTGCATGCGCAGTCACGCCATCAGTGCATGATAGCCACGCGATCAGTGCATGCTCAGTCACGCGATCTGTACTTGATCAGCCACGTGATCAGTGCCTGCAGAGTCACGTGATCAGGGCCTGCTGAGCTGCGTGATTCCTGCCGGCTCATCTGCATGACAATTGCCATCTGAGCTGCGTGATTCCTGTCGGCTCATCTGCTTGACAATTGCCAGCTGAGCTGCGTGATTCCTGCCTGGTCACGTGCTTGATTATTGCCAGTTGAGCAGCATGATTCGTCACTGCTGAGCTCCATGCTTATTGCCTGCTGATTGCGTGGTTCGTGTCTGCTCAGCTCTTTGAGTATCGCCTCCTGAGGTCCCTGTTCGGTCGCCACCTGCCGGGACCAGCCCCAACTGATCCAGGGTATTCGAAGGAGAGATGGCCTAGGCGACTATTTATATGCTAATCAGAGATGTCAAGAATAATAGTATGAGGAGAGCTCAGTAGGAAAATTCGGTGGAGAAAAGAGACTGAGTAGCTTGGTTTACGCGGAAGACCAATCAAACTTCAAGACAAGAAGTTTGCACCACTTACGTAGGCCGCAGGCGCCTCGAATAGCGAAAGGTGCCTCACCCTAGACACCTTCTCGAGTGGGTCTTAGCAGCCCAGGCATAATTAGTAAGCGTGGTGGGTTCCGCGCTCCAGATGGAGACTCAGCTGGAAGTTAAAGGGAAGAATGACAAGGAACTTTATGAATTGGAGCTGTGTTAACTCTTTGACAGAGAGAGCGAGATGGTGGTGGGGGACAGCCCCCAGTGAAATCAGAGGTGAGAGCACAAAGCAATACAGTAGGCAGACTCTGGTTTTGGGGGAGATGCTCGAGAATATCCGGGTGGACTCCTGAGGCTCGATCCCGCATTTGCGTATGCCGAGCCTCCTTCCTCATGACCTTTGTCCAGAGTGGAATGCCTCCCCGGCTCCCGGCACATGATCAGTGCATGCTCAGTCACGATATCAGTGCCTGCTCAGCCACGTGATCACTGACGGCACAGTCACGCGATCAGCGCCTCTCAGTCACGTGATCACCGTATGATAAACACGCGATCAGTGAACGACCAGCCACGCGATCACCGCATGCGCGTCAGGTGGTCAGTTCCTGATCAGCCACCTGATCAGCGCGCACAGTCCCCTGATCAGCGCCTGTCAGTCACTGATCACCGCCTGATAAACACGCGATCAGTGCCCGAACAGCCACGCCATCAGTGCATGCGCAGTCACGCGATCAGTGCATGATAGCCACGCGATCAGTGCGGACAGTCCCATGATCAGCGCCTGTCAGTCACTGATCATTGCCTGATAAACACGCGATCAGTGCATGATGAGCCATGTGATCAGTGCCTGATCAGCCACGCCATCAGTGCATGCGCAGTCACGCCATCAGTGCATGATAGCCACGTGATCAGTGCATGCTCAGTCACGTGATCTGGACTTGATCAGCCACGTGATCAGTGCCTGCAGAGTCACGCGATCAGGGCCTGCTGAGCTGCGTGATTCCTGCCGGCTCATCTGCATGACAATTGCCAGCTGAGCTGCGTGATTCCTGCCTGGTCACGTGCTTGATTATTGCCAGCTGAGCAGCATGATTCGTCACTGCTGAGCTCCATGCTTATTGCCTGCTGATTGCGTGGTTCGTGTCTGCTCAGCTCTTTGAGTATCGCCTCCTGAGGTCCCTGTTCGGTCGCCACCTGCCGGGACCAGCCCCAACTGATCCAGGGTATTCGAAGGAGAGATGGCCTAGGCGACTATTTATATGCTAATCAGAGATGTCAAGAATAATAGTATGAGGAGAGCTCAGTAGGAAAATTCGTGGAGAAAAGAGACTGAGTAGCTTGGTTTACGCAGAAGACCAATCAAACTTCAAGACAAGAAGTTTGCACCACTTAC